>NC_079193.1:334751907-335024407 GCF_029499605.1 Hyla sarda
TGTCCTTTAAAGGAAATCTGTCAGTAGTATCACCCGCACTAAATCTGTTACACAGGCTTGTAGTGCAGGTGTTGCTGATTAAAACGGTACTCACATTGTGTAGATTCACCCAGCCGTTCCACCACAAATTGCATTTTTCTATGCATGCTAATGAGGGCCTTGGGGCATGGGTGGAGCTTCGATCCGAGCTTCGGGCACCCTGACGTCATCTCCACCCAACTCATCAATATTCATAAACCCCTCCCTGCTCCTTCGGCCGTATTATAGTACTGTGCATGCGCCGCTTACTGTGTCCTCCGGGAATCGGCGTTCCCCTCGGCTTCATGCGCAGTACTATAACATGGCCAAAGGAGCAGGGAGGGGGTTTATGAATATTGATAAGCCGGGCGCAGCAGCTGCCCGGCAATGATGATGTCAGGGTGCCTGAAGCTCACTACCATATATAGAAAAACGCAATACAGTGGTCCCTCAACATACGATGGTAATTCGTTCCAAACGAGCCATCGTTTGTCGAATCCCTCGTATGTTGAGGGATTCGTGCAATGTAAAGTATAGGAAGCTGTTCTCACCTGTCTCCGCCGCTCGAGATGGTTTCCCCGCCGCTCCCGTTGCTGACCCCGGGCCTCCGCTGGGCTCTCCGCTGTCTTCTCCGGTCCTCCGCTGTCTTCTCCGGTCCTCTGCTGTCTTCTCCGGTCCTCTGCTGTCTTCCGCAAGGCCTTACTGGGCCTGCGTAGCGACGTCATTACGCCGCTGCGTACGCCATTCCTATTGGATGACGTGCGCAGCAGCGTATTGACGTCATCGGAGAGGGCCGAGAAGACACCGGAAGACCAGCGCTGGACACGGAGGGCACCCCGGAGCATCGTGGAGGGGTAATTAATACTTACCGCACCACACGGGGAACATTAAGCTGCTATCCGGCAGCAGCTTAAGCATTTTGCGCTGCCGGATAGCACTTAATGCGATGGCCCCGACATAAAAAAAGCATTGTATGTTGATGCTGACATCGACATGCGATGGCCTCTGAGAGGCCATCGTATGTCGATTTGATTATATGTCAGGGCCATCATAGGTCGGGGGGGGTCACTGTATGTGGCGGAACTGCTGAGCAAATCTACACAATGTGAGTACCGTTTTAATCTGTGTAACAGGTTTAGTGCGGGTGATACTACTGACAGATTTCCTTTAACAGACCCTAAATTAATGGGGAGAGTATTTTATTAAAAGTGAACATGTGTACATTTAGAATATAACACAGTTACAGTAGTCAACACAACAGCCCTTATGTCCAGCCCCGGAAGCCTTATCTTCAGTAGTAAACCCTAATTTCTCTGTATTGGGCTGACAAACTGAGGTGCATTACCATTAAGAAATACAAGATCATGGTCTGAAGAAGTGTGCAGCGCACACACACAACAGCTGTCGCCCATTTTTGCTAACAAGCTGCGTACCTGTCTGTGAATTTATACCTTGCACCTAATGTCTTGCACTGAATAAAGTTTCTGCTTTTACCTGCAGTGTGTGATTTAGGCTGGGATCACACCATGGAATTTCCAAGTGGAATTCCATTTTGAAATTCACTAGGAAATTCTGGTGCAGCACAGTCCCATTGCCTCCAATGGGATTCCGCTGCACAGTGCACACTGCAATTTTTCCAGGCAAACTTTCCACCCGAAAAATCCACTCATTGTTTAATGTTCTGGTGGATTTCAAGGTGAACTCAACTGGTGCCAGAAAGCTAAGCAGATCTGTAAATTACTTCTATTTAAAAATTTGAATCCTTCCAGTACTTTTCAGTTGCTGTATGCTCCAGAGGAAGTTGAGTTGTTCTTTTCTGTCGGACCACAGTGTTCTCTGCGGACACCTCTCTCCATGTAAGGAACTGTTCAAAGCAGGAGAGGTTTGCTATGGGGATTTGCTCCTACTCTGGACAGTTCCTCTCTGGCAGTGCTCCTCCTGCTCCCCCTTGCACAAAGGCAGAGGTAGCGGTCCTGCTGCTGGGTTGTTGGCCTCCTCCACAACTCCTGATGTACTGGCCTGTCTCCTGGACACTACGTTGACAGACACAGCAAACCTTCTTGCCACAGCTCGCATTGATGTGCCATCCTGGATGAGCTGCACTACCTGAGCCACTTGTGTGGATTGTAGACTCTGTCTCATGCTACCACTCGAGTGAAAGCACCGCCAGCATTCAAAAGTGACCAAAACATCAGGCAGGAAGCATAGGGACTGAGAAGTGGTCTGTGGTCACCACCTGCAGAACCACTCCTTTATTGGGGGTGTCTTGATAATTGCCTATAGTTTCCACCTGTTGTCTGTTCCATTTGCACAACAGCATGTGAAATTGATTGTCAATCAGTGTTGCTTCCTGAGTGGACAGTGTGATTTCACAGAAGTGTGATTGACTTGGAGTTACATTGTGTTGTTTAAGTGTTCCCCTTATGTTTTTTGAGCAGTGTATTATGTATAATCTGTGTAATATTCTAAAATGTAATTTTCTTAATACTGTATATTAAAGTATAATATTGTTCATGCAGCTCCTCTATTATGCTAATTAGGCAAAATATTAAGATAATAATTTTGTACGGCCCATGAAGGATCTTGTAAATATCCAAAAGGACAGGAAAAGGGTCCTCCACCCCTGGTCTGTGTGTAGTAAGGCACATTTATCTGTAAGCTGATTGTTCTGATAACAGTAATCCTCTTATTAATTGTCATATTATAATTATTTTTTTTTTCTTCCATTAGAAATTAGAATTGAAAAGCTTTGTGAATACTCTTCTGGCATGAACCCAATCAACCCCTTTCCATTCTTAATGCTGAATTTTTATTTTTTTGTAGAAGTAGAAAAAAATTATATATTGCTGCAATAACTGAAATTACTTAACCAAGCAGTGTCTGTAGTGCGTACTGTATATGCTAGCTAATAAAGTCCTGTGATTACAGCAGCCTCAGCACTGATTCAAGCACTGTGGAGGAGTGTATTATCAAGGGAGGAGGGTAGCAAATTGTCAAATGACATGTAAGATTGCAGGCTTTGTAGAAACCGTGTTTACTGATCTGACTGGATCTCCTCTGTGAAGAAAGAGTAAAAGGGGTCTCAAGTGTAAAAAGTTGAGCATTAAAGGATGTGCTTTCAATAAGTTACTGCACAAAAAGATCTTACAGCCTTATGAAGACCTGAGAGCTCTTTAGAATGAGAAATGAACTGCAACCCCTGATAAATGACACCCGAAAAATATTACAAAAACATTTTTTGTGCTATACTAAAAAGATACAAAAAATGTAACTACCAATATGTTCCTTTCCTGGAGTCCGTAGGCAGCACAGTAACAAATGGGTTAAAGCCCCCTAGGTAAAATCAAACAGAGAAAGGTTAATTAATAATAAATCAATAAAGCACTTAAGTTTTTACACTATAAAGCTTATCACAAGACAAGGAGCCAGTCTATTTTTTTATAGCAATAAGAAACTTGTGCTGCCTACGGACTCCAGGTAATGAAAATTTTGGTAAGTAAATTCATTTTTGTTTTCCTCATCATCATACAGCAGCATAATAACAAATCTGACTTGAAAAGCAAGTACCCTAAGTGGGTGGGACATATGAAGCCGACTAAAACATAGAACATACAGCCGACTAGGACATAAAGTGAGTATAAAGTGAGAATTTGAGAATTGTAGGACACTTCAGGGGGATCTAAAATACTTCCTGTAAACTGGTAGGATTGGTAAATACAAAATAAGGAAATTTCTTCTGACATAAAATTTCAGTATCTGGCAACTCTTTATATTGCACACAACAAGAACTTTGTGGTAATCTCTTTCTGTAATCTTGACTTGAAGCCCAAAGATTATTCCTGGTCATGGCTTAAACTACAAGGACAGTCTAACAGCATTGGTGATGGCCGGTGATCTGGAAGAGGAACTAATGACATCGAATAAATATCTGAGACCAACTTCATCAAAGGCATGAAGAATTTCCTCTCATGAAACCCTGCTTTCTAAATTATGAGACAAATGGGCCACAGAGGAGGTGCACCATAGTAAGCTAAGAATTACAAAACACTGGTAAAAAACACAGGGAAATACATGTAAGTATATGACAACACTGTATTGTACCCATCTCTGTAAACGGGGTGTCGTGTAGTTTTCCCCTTACTATGGTGCACTGCTTTGTAGGAGTCAGGAAGGGTCTTCTTAGTGGGTCGGCTCAGAACTCCCCCTTCCTCCTTTATCAAGCACAGTACACTTTAATAAGACATATTTATTTTTAGGCAGTTAAATGGTGATGGGTCAAGCAGAAGAAATACAGATATGAAAGTGCAATAAACGTAGCAATAAACAATGCAATAAACAAGTAAAACTGTATATAATTGGAGGGAACTGTAATTTCTAGTGCTTTTGCCTGCTGGTGTGAGTCCCTGCTTGGCATAAGCTGCAGCGTTCACCGCAAACAATGCTCCCCAATTTGGGTTAAATATACAGTATTTGAAATATATTGTGCAAACCTCCTGTTAATAACAATATTAATGTACAATAGTGTGAGGATATGCAGAACAATTTGATATATTAAAAAAAAAGAAGTTTTCTATGTTTTATTTGTGTTAAAAAAAAAAGCAGGTACTAGGTGTTTCCCTACTTGTCCAGAGCACATTTTCCCCCATCTCTTGCACAGACTTTGGACTCCTGCTGGCCTGGCAGAAGTCCAAAATCAGGAAATGCAGTCTGGAGTGCTGAGGGTGGTGTGTGCTGCCTTATCCAATCATAGCTCATCTCATACTGAACTGCTCTGGGCTGTGTGTATCAGAGTGAGGGAGGAAGTTCTCCCCTGTATGGCTTCAGATGATGTCACAGCCTGCTGGGGAACGCCCCTTCCCAGTCTGTGAATCTGAGCAGAAAATACAGAGCAATATCAAGGTAGAAAACTAACAAATAAAAAAAAAATAAAGGCAGGAGGTGGTTTATCATGAGGGGGCAGTGTACTAGGAGGATTATAACATTTAACAAGATCATGACAGGTACTCCTTAATATTAATGTATGCTTGGATACCCCCGGGGAGGCACTAACTAATACAAGTCAGGTGATCAGGCTTGTTCATTTTCTTTATGCCCTATAGATGAATTATTAATGGGTTGTGTTGTATGAAGAATAGAGTTGTCATTATGTTTATAAACATCCGCCACTCGTAGCTCTTCTTGTTCTCTGTCCTGCAGGGCCAGCGCTGCACAATCTGCGTGGATCTGATAATCTACCATGTCGTTTTTTTCCATCGTCCTTTATCACGGAGTAAACAGCTGATCATACAGGGAACAGCTTACAGCCGGAAATGTGCTTTATGGCAATGACAAGACTGATGAATGTATGGTAATATGATGGGTTGTTGATAACGATATGACCTCATGTTTAGTGCCATATGTGAGGAGCTATCCTCCCATAGATTTAATGCAATGTCTACCACATTATTGGTACGTGCTGTGGATATGCCATTAAAGTGTAAGGCTGGGTTCACACCACGTTTTTGCAATACAGTTCCCGTATCAGGTTTTTGATTTAAAAAAAAAACGGATTCCTCAAAACCTGTCTGGTGCATTCGCACCACGTTTTTGCAATACAGTTCCCGTATACGTTTTCTATGTGAAAACCGTATGGAACCGTATTGAAAACCGTATGCATTGACTCTCCATCGAAAACCGTATGCCAAAAGATGCATCAGGTTGTGTATCCGTTTTGCATCCTGTACGGTTTTGTCAGGTTTTTTTCCTGTACCCAAAACCATAGTCTACCACGGTTTTAGGTCCGGTTGAAAAACTGTATTAAACCGTATACGTTTTTTTTTACATGGGAGTCAATGGGAACGGTACAGAACTGTATGTGCCTACAGTTCCATCTGGTTTTCACCATACGGTTTTTGACTTTGCACAGTTTTTTTCTTGAAATTTCAAGCAAACAAGTAAAACTTTATTAAAAATGGAGTGATACGTTTTTTCTTCTTAAAAAAAGGATGCAACCGGACATCATTTTTCACACCGTATACGTTTTTTAACCATGTACAGGTTGAAATTCTTCCACACATTTTGATACAGTTTAGTCAAGTTTTGAGGAATCCGTTTTTCCTCAAAAACCTGATACAGGAACTGTATTGCAAAAACGTGGTGTGAATGCAGCCTAAACTGTATCAAAACATGTGTACAAATTTTAATCCATATATGGTTCAATTATGTTTTTAAGAAAAAAACATGTACGTATTTAACTTTTCATGCCATTATGAATAAAGTTTCACTTGTTTGATTGAAATTCCAAGAAAAAAACTGTGCAAAGTCAAAAAACATATGGTTAAAACCGGATGGAACCGTACGCACATACAGTTCTATTCGGTTCCCATTGACACCCATATTAGGCTACGGTTTTGGGTACGGGAAAAAAACCTGACAAAACCGTACAGGATGCAAAACGGACACAACCTGATGTTTTTTGTTTTTTTGGCATACGGTTTTCAATGGAGAGTCAATGCATATGGTTTTCACATTGAAAACGTATACAGAAGCTGTATTGCAAAACGTGGTGTGAATGCACCCTAAGACAGGTTTTGAGGAATCTGTTTTTTTTTTTTTTGTTTTTTTTTTTTAATCAAAAACCTGATACGGGAACTGTATTGCAAAAACGTGGTGTGAACGCAGCCTTACACTTTTATGTCATATCCACAGCACGTACCAATAATGTGGTAGACATTGCATTAAATCTATGGGAGGATAGCTCCTCACATGTGGCACTAAACATGAGGTCATATCGTTATCAACAACCCATCATATTACCATACATTCATCAGTCTTGTCATTTCCATAAAGCACATTTCCGGCTGTAAGCTGTTCGTTGCAAAAAACGTGGTGTGAACCCAGCCTAACATGAGAAAACGGCTATAAGGCGAACATTCCACATGGCAGTATTTTATATATCTACCACTGTAGTTTTTAAGCCAAAGCCAGAAGTGTATTCAAAGGGGGATGGGAAATATAAAGTAAGGACTTCTATTTTTCTTTCCATACAGACCCATTTCTGGCTGTGGCTCAAATATTGCAGTGGCAGATATCCAAAAAATGCCAAGTGGAAACCCAGCCTCAGCATTTACACATACTTTTTAAATATAATTTTCTTGCCCTTAAAAAAAAATGCCACAAATATGCATTTTTCCCATTACAAGTTATGTGATTCTTTATCTTGCCACAAAAACACACATTTACATATGCATTTTTGAAGCATTTTTTTCTTAAACCTATGGGAAGAAAAACAACTACAATTGAGCCAAGCCCCTTAAAAGGGTACTCCAGTGGAAAAAATTTTTGTTAAGTCAACTGGTGCCAGGAAGTTATACAGATTTGTAAATTACTTCTATTTAAAAATCTTAATCCTTCCAGTACTTGTCAGCTGCTGTGTACTCCACAGGAAGTTGTATTTTTCTTTTCTGTCTGACCACAGTGCTCTCTGCTGACACCTCTGTCCATGTCAGGAACTGTCCAGAGCAGGAGAGGTTTGCCAAGGGGATTTGTTCCTACTCTAGACAGTTCCGCTTGGGCTTTCAAAATATAGATTCTATTTAAATTCAATGTCCCATTAAAGGATAAGATCATGAAGAATATGTATAAGTTTTAGATCGCGGGGGTTCGAGTGCTGGGGCCCCCTCGATCTCCTGTTTGGAGCCCTAGTTCTCTATAACAGGGGCACGTCACAACCCCCGCCCGGAGCAGGGGCCACCTCACCCCCTCCATATTGCTCTATGGGAGAACCATTCAGCAATCTTTGGCTCTCCCATAGAGCTATATAGAGGGGGGTGGTAGCCCCTGCTTCGGGCGGTGGTTGTGACGTGCCCCTGTTATAGAGAGCTGGGGCTCCAAACAGGAGATCGAGGGGGCCCCAGCACTCCGACCCCAGGGATCTAAAACTTATTCCCTATCCTTTGGATAGGGGATAGGTTTTTTTTTTTCATGATACTTATCCTTTAACCCCTTAAGGACCAATGACGTACCGGTACGTCATTGGTCCTGCTCTTCTGATATAACGCGGGGTTACACAGTAACCCCGCGTCATATCATGGCGGGCCCGGCGTCATAGTGAAGCCGGGACCCGCCTCTAATAGCGCGCAGCGCCGATCGCGGCGCCGCGCGCTATTAACCCTTTAGCCGCGCGCTCAAAGCTGAGCCGCGCGGCTAAAAGTGAAAGTGAAAGTTCCCGGCTAGCTCAGTCGGGCTGTTCAGGATAGCCGCGGCTAATCGCGGCATCCCGAACAGCTGACAGGACAGCGGGAGGGCCCCTTCCTGCCTCCTCGCTGTCCGATCGCCGAATGACTGCTCAGTGCCTGAGATCCAGGCATGAGCAGTCATGCGGCAGAATCGTTGATCACTGGTTTCTTATGAGAAACCAGTGATCAACATAGAAGATCAGTGTGTGCAGTGTTATAGGTCCCTATGGGATAACAATGATCAGTGTGTGCAGTGTTATAGGTCCCTATGGGACCTATAACACTGCAAAAAAAAAGTGGAAAAAAAAAGTGAATAAAGATCATTTAACTCCTCCCCTATTAAAAGTTTGAATCACCCCCCTTTTCCAATAAAAAAAAAAACACAGTGTAAATAAAAATAAAAATATGTGGTATCACCGCGTGCGGAAATGTCCGAATTATAAAAATATATCATTAATTAAACCGCTCGGTCAATGGCGTGCGCGCAAAAAAATTCCAAAGTCCAAAATAGTGCATTTTTGGTCACTTTTTATATCATTTAAAAATGAATAAAAAGTGATCAATAAGTCCTATCAATGCAAAAATGGTACCGTTAAAAACTTCAGATCACGGCGCAAAAAATGAGCCCTCATACCGCCCCATACACGGAAAAATAAAAAAGTTATAGGGGTCAGAAGATGACAATTTTAAACGTATTAATTTTCCTGCATGTAGTTATGATTTTTTCCAAAAGTCCGACAAAATCAAACCTATATAAGTAGGGTATCATTTTAATCGTATGGACCTACAGAATACATATCAGGTGTCATTTTTACCGAAAAATGTACTACGTAGAAACGGAAGCCCCCAAAAGTTACAAAACAGCGTTTTTTTTTTCAATTTTGTCGCACAATGATTTTTTTTCCCGCTTCACCATAGATTTTTGGGCAAAATGACTGACGTCATTACAAAGTAGAATTGGTGGCGCAAAAAATAAGCCATCATATGGATTTTTAGGTGTAAATTTGAAAGAGTTATGATTTTTTAAAGGCAAGGAGCAAAAAACGAAAATGCAAAAACGGAAAAACCTCCGGTCCTTAAGGGGTTAAATGGGCACTCTCATTAAAACATTTTTTGCTATTGGACTCCTTACAGTAAATAAAAAATCTTTCTAATGTACTTTAAAATTAAGTTTTCTATGTTTTATTTGTGTTTAAAAAAGCTGCCATTAGGGCTCCCTACTTGTCCAGAGCATATTTCCCCCCATCTCTTGCACAGACTTTGGACTCCTGCTTGCCTGGCAGAAGTCCAAAATCAGGAAATGCTGAGGGTGGTGTGTGCAGCCTTCTCCAATCATAGCTCATCTCACACACTGAACTGCTCTGGGCTGTGTGTAGCAGAGTGAGGCAGGAAGTTCTCCCCTGTATGGCTTCAGATGTCACGCCTGCTGGGGAACGCCCATTCCCAGTCTGTGAATCTGACTGAGACTGAGCAAAAATTACAGAGCAATATCAAAGTAGAAAACTAAAAAATAATAAAAAATAAAGGCAGGGGGTGGTTTATCATGATGGCGGCAATGAAGTTGGAGGATTATAACATTTAAGAAGATCATGAGAGGTACTCTTAAAAGGGGTATTCCAGGAAAAAACTTTTTTTATATATATCAACTGGCTCCAGAAAGTTAAACAGATTTGTAAATTACTTCTATTAAAAAATCTTAATCCTTTCAGTACTTATGAGCTTCTGAAGTTAAGGTTGTTCTTTTCTATCTAAGTAATCTCTGATGACACGTGTCTCGGGAACCGCCCAGTTTAGAAGCAAATTCCCATAGCAAACCTCTTCTACTCTGTGCAGTTCCCAAGACACAGAGATTACTTAGACAGAAAAGAACAACTCAACTTCAGAACCTCATAAGTACTGAAAGGATTAAGATTTTTTAATAGAAGTAATTTACAAATCTGTTTAACTTTCTGGAGCCAGTTGATATATATAAAAATAAAAGTATTTTCCTGGATAAACCCTTTAAGTTAACCCCTTTAAGTTAAGTGTGGAGCCAGTTGATATATATAAAAAAAAGTTTTTTCCTGGATAACCCCTTTAAGTTAGCGTAATTCCGCTAAATTTAAAGATGTCTTAGAATTTTGCAGAATGTAAGTTTTTGCAGAATTTCCAAGCAGAATATTTTGGAGGAATGCCGCTTGGAAATGTCGCCATATGAACATAGCCTAAAAGATTTGCACTTAATAGTGCAGTGGCCTCTAACTTGTTATTCAACAGCTGTGTTTGAACTATAACTCTCAGCATGTCTTAGGAGTTGTAGTTCTGCATAGGTTGGAGACCACTTGTGTTCTGGACTTTGATAAAAGTTATAGCACAAGACCTGATGAATTCTCTTAGGCTGGGTCCACACTACGTTTTGTCCCATACGGGAGCGCATACGGCAGGGGGGAGCTAAAAGCTTGCGCTCCCGTATGTGACCGTATGCGCTCCCGTATGTCATTCATTTCAATGAGCCGACCGGAGTGAAACGTTCGGTCCGGTCGGCTCATTTTTGCGCCGTATGCGCTTTTACAACCGGACCTAAAACCGTGGTTGACCACAGTTTTAGGTCCGGTTGTAAAAGCGCATACGGCGCAAAAATGAGCCGACCGGACCGAACGTTTCACTCCGGTCGGCTCATTGAAGTGAATGGCATACGGGAGCGCATATGGTCACATACGGGAGCGCGAGCTTTTAGCTCCCCCCTGCCGTATGCGCTCCCGTATGGGACAAAACGTAGTGTGGACCCAGCCTTATGAAGATATTTGTATTGTCTGTACAGAAGAGTTTTTATTGTCTCTGTATCCTCTGTGAGACTCTGCAGCAAATTATTATGACAATTGTTGTTCCTGTTTGGCCTTTCTGCTTCTTTTCCATGGTAATCCATTTAGGAAGGAATCCATGTATGATAATATCTGTAATCATATTTATATACACTTTAGATTTACATATTTATATTTTCTTTATTCAAGTGCAAATCACATTTATCTCTAGTCAATTTAGCTTCCATTTCTAGACGGAAAAGGTGGATTTAATGAAATTTACAAATGAAACAGTGAAAAAGTACCAATGGCACTGTATAATAGTAATGAGTTCTGTGAATAAACATGCAAATCACATGTCTTATATGCATTCATGGTAAGCCTGATGGCTAATGCATCAAAAGGGGTTTATTTTAATGCATTTTAATGTTTTATTTCTGTCATATGCATAGTGAAAAGTGATATACAGATTAAGAAGGAGTTCTTAACCCCTTAAGGACTCAGCGTTTTTCATTTTTTGCATTTTCATTTGTTCCTCCTTACCTTTTAAAAATCATAACTCTTTCAATTTTCCACCTAACAATCCATATTATGGCTTATTTTTTGCACCGCCAATTCTACTTTGCAGTGACATTGGTCATTTTACCCGAAAATTCCACAGTGAAACGGGAAAAAAAATCATTGTGCGACAAAATTTAAGAAAAAACGCCACTTTGTAACTTTTGGGGGCTTCTGTTTCTAAGCAGAAAAAATCCTAACTGAATGCAAGAAAATTTACACGTTTAAAAATACCACACATTTTATTTTATTTTATTTACACTGTTTTTTTTTTATGGGAAAAGGGGGGGGGTGATTCAAACTTTTATTTGGGAAGGGGTTAAATCACATTTATTACCACTTTTGTTTTTCACTTTTTTTGCAGTGTTATAGCCACCATAGGGGGCTCTAACACTGCACACACTGATCTTTTACACTGATCACTGGCATGCATTAACATGCCATTGATCAGTGTTATCGGCGCTTGACTGCTCCTGCCTGGATCTCAGGCACGGAGCAGTCATTTGCCGATCGGACACCGACGAGGCAGGTAGGGATCCTCCCAGTGTCCTGTATCCCAACTGAGCTGCCTGGATACTTTCAGTTTCACTTCAGATTCGGCGGTCAACTTTGATCACCGCGTCTGAAGGGTTAATACAGGACATCACCACGACCCGATGTGATGCGTTATATCGCAGGAGTCAGCGCAGGACGTAAATATACTTCCTGCATCGTTAAGGAGTTAAAGGGGTACTCCAGTGGAAAACAAATGTTTTCAAATCAACAGGTGTCAGAAAGTTAAACAGATTTGTACATTACTTCTATTTACTAATCTTCCAGTACTTATCAGCTGCTGTATGCTCCACAGGAAGTTGTGTCGTTCTTTCCTGTCTGATCAGAGTGCTCTCTGCTGACACCTCTGTCCATGTCAGGAACTGTCCATAGCAGGAGAGGTTTGCTACGGGAATTTGTTTCTGTTCTTGACAGTTCCTGACATGGACATAGGTGGCAGCAGAGAGCACTGTGGTCAGACAGGAAAGAACTACACAACTTTCTCTGTAGTATACAGCACCTGATAAGTACTGGAAGGATTAAGATTTTTTTAATAGAAGTCATTTACAAATCTGTTTAACTTTCTGGAGCCAGTTAATTTGAAAACATTTTGTTTTCCACCGGAGTACCCCTTTAACGCCTTAACGACGCAGGACGTATATTTACGTGCTGCGCCGGCTCCCGCCATATGAAGCGGGGCCGTGCTGCGACCCCGCATCACATCGCGTCGGTCCCGGCACTCATCAACGGCCGGGACCCGCGGCTAATACCACACATCGCCGATCGCGGCAATGTGTGGTATTAACCCTTTAGAAGCGGCGGTCAAAGCTGACCGCCGCTTCTAAAGCGAAAGTATCCCGGCTAGTCAGTCAGGCTGTTCGGTACCGCCGCCGTGAAATCGTGGAGTCCCGAACAGCTTACAGGACAGCGGGAGGGCCCTTACCTGCCTCCTCGGTGTCCGATCGACGAATGACTGCTCCGTGCCTGAGATCCAGGCAAGAGCAGTCAAGCGCCGATAACACTGATCACAGGCGTGTTAATACACGCCAGTGATCAGCATAGGAGATCAGTGTGTGCAGTGTTATAGGTCCCTATGGGACCTATAACACTGCAAAAAAAAATTACAAAAAAGTGTTAATAAAGGTCATTTAACCTCTTCCCTAATAAAAGTTTGAATCACCCCCCTTTTCCCATAAAAAAAAATAAAACAGTGTAAACAAAATAAAAATAAACATATGTGGTATCGCCACGTGCGTAAATGTCCGAACTATAAAAATATATCATTAATTAAACCGCACGGTCAATGGCGTACGCGCAAAAAAATTCCAAAGCCCAAAAAAGCGTATTTTGGTCACTTTTTATACCATTAAAAAATTAATAAAAAGTGATCAAAAAGTCCGATCAAAACAAATCTCATACCGTTAAAAACTTCAGATCACGGCGCAAAAAATATCGCCCTGTACATGGAAAAATAAAAAAGTTATAGGGGTCAGAAGATGACATTTTTAAACGTATACATTTTCCTGCATGTAGTTATGATTTTTTCCAGAAATGTGACAAAATCAAACCTATATAAGTAGGGTATCATTTTAACCGTATGGACCTACAGAATAATGATAAGGTGTAATTTTTACCGAAATATGCACTGCGTAGAAATGGAAGCCCCCAAAAGTTACAAAATGGTGTTTTTTCGTAGATTTTGTCGCACAATTATTTATTTTTCCGTTTCGCCGAGAATTTTTGGGTAACATGACTAATGTCAATGGAAAGTAGAATTGGTGATGCAAAAAATCAGCCATAATATGGATTTTTAGGTGGAAAATTGAGAGGGTTATGATTTTTAAAAGGTAAGGAGGAAAAAACGAAAGTGCAAAAACGGAAAAACCCTGAGTCCTTAAGGGGTTAAAAAGTAGCTGCCTCCACTTGTATTTGGACTCATGGGCAACATTTACTCTGCCCCACTGGCCTCCTGACTACTCCACCCTCAACTTAGAGTAGAGAACGTCTACCCAAATTGTCATGGTTTCCCCATTGGTGGAAAACACTTCTATAACCAAATGAACTGCCCCTTTGTAGCTGGAGGGGGGCGGCAGAGCTCAATTTCTAGCATTGTTTGCAGCAGCAACTACATATTGATAGGGGAGATTTATCAAAACCTGCCTAGAGGAAAAGGTGCTGAGTTGCCCATAGCAACCAATCAGATCGCTTCTTTCATTTCTCACAGGCCTTTTCAAAAATGAAAGTAGTGATCTGATTGGTTGCTATGGGCAACTCAGCAACTTTTCCTCTGGACAGGTTTTGATAAATCTCCCACCTCCTTTCATAATCATTACCAAGTTCTCAACATTTTATTTTTTTATATTCTTCGGATTTTTTTTTCTTCCTCATTATACAGAAATGCGTCAGAAAGGATACCAACATAAGAATTCTCCTAACATTAAAAAAACAGGTCATATTTTAATAAAAAGCACAATGCCGAGACCGAGTTGCAATCATTTCTCATTCTATCCTAGCGAAACCTTTTTATTTCCTTAATCTTTTCTAATGACAAACGCCGTCTGTCGCCTCGCAGTCGTTCATTACGGAAGACGCCGAGACATTGTGACATTCATTAAGTTTCGCTCCATTGTAATGAGAAGCATTAAGCGGCAGAAGATTAAGGTGCATTCTCTGATGTTTTCTAAACGCTTAATTTATATATTCAGACGTGTTTCTAAAGGCTGCGGTAGACTTCGGTGTTTAGCAGTATTTCCCAACAAGGGTGTCTCCAGCTGTTGCAAAACTACAACTCCCAGCATGCCCGGACAGCCTTTGGCTGTCCGGGCATTCTGGGAGTTGTAGTTTTGCAACAGCTGGAGGCACACTGGTTGGGGATCACTGGTGTATAGTGACAAATCGGTAAATGGTGGCGGCACACACATCACCTATATACAGTAGCTGTAGGTGGCCACCATTTATTTTTGCATTTTTCTTTATGTTGAGAACTGGAGATGAGCGAACTAACAGTAAATTCGATTCGTCACGAACTTCTCGGCTCGGCAGTTGATGGTTTTTCCTGCATAAATTAGTTCAGCTTTCCGGTGCACCGGTGGGCTGGAAAAGGTGGATACAGTCCTAGGAGACTCTTTCCTAGGACTGTATCCACCTTTTCCAGACCATCGGAGCACCTGAAGCCTGAACTAATTTACGCAGGATAAGTCATCAACTGCCGAGCCGAGAAGTTCGTGACGAATCGAATTTACTGTAAGTTCGCTCATCTCTACTGAGGACTTTTTGCTGCTTCTTCCGAACCATACCAGGTTTGCACTCTCGGGCCACTTTATTAGGTACACCTATTCAGTTGCTTGTTGATACGAATAGCTAATCAACCAATTACCTGGCAGCAACTCATTGCATTTAGGCATGTCGACGTGGTCAGGACAACTTGCTGAAGTTTAAAGGGGTACTCCAACTGGCTCCAAAAAGTTAAACAGATTTGTAAGTTACTGCTATTAAAAAAATCCTAACCCTTCCAGGACTTATCAGCTGCTGAAGTTGAGTTGTTATTTTCTGTCTGACAATAGTGCTCTCTGCTGACACCTCTGTCTGTCTCAGGAACTGTCCAGAGCAGGAGAGGTTTGCTATGGGGATTCGCTCCTGCTCTGGACAGTTCCTGAGACAGACAGAGGTGTCAGCAGAGAGCGCTGTTGTCCGACAGAAAAAGAACAACTCAACTTCAGCAGCTAATAAGTACTGGTAGGATTAAGATTTTTTAATATAAGTCATTTACAAATCTGTTTAACTTTCTGGAGCCAGTTGATATGAAAAAAAAAAAAATGTTTTTAACTGAAATACCCCTTTAACCACTTAGGGACCCAGGGCATACAGGAACGCCCTGGCTCCATGGTACTTAACCCCTTAAAGGGGTAATCCGCCCCTGGCATCTTATCCCCTATCCAAAGGATAGGGGATAAGATGTTAAATCGCCGCGGTCCCGCTGCTGGGGACCCAGGGGATCGCCGCTGCGGCACCCCGCCATCATTACTGCACAGAGCGAGTTCGCTCTGTGGGTAATGACGGGCGATACAGGGGCCGGAGCAGCGTGACGTCATGGCTCCGCCCCTCATGACATGACGGTCCGTCCCCTTAATGCAAGTCTATGGAAGGGGGCGTGACGACCGCTACGCCCCCTCCCATAGACTTGTATTGACGGGGGCCGGCCGTGACGTCACGAGGGGTGGAGCCGTGATGTAACGATGCTCTGGCCCCTGTATTGCCCGTCATTACGTGGAGAGTGAACTCGCTCTGCACAGTAATGATAGCAGGGTGCTGCAGCAGCGATCCCCCGGGGTCCCCAGCAGCGGGACCCTGGTGATCTGACATCTTATCCCCTATCCTTTGGATAGGGGATAAGATGTCTAGGGGCGGAGTACCCCTTTAAGGACCCAGCCATTTTACACCTTAGGACCAGAGCGTTTTTTAAACATCTGACCACTGTCACTTTAAACATTAATAACTCTGGAATGCTTTTAGTTATCATTCTGATTCCGAGAATGTTTTTTCATGACATATTCTACTTTAACGTGGTGGTAAATTTTTGTCGATACTTGCATCCTTTCTTGGTGAAAAATCCCCAAATTTACTGAAAAAATTGAAAATTTTGCATTTTTCTAACTTTGAAGCTCTCTGCTTGTAAGGAAAATGGATATTCCAAATACATTTTTTTTATTCACATTTCCAATATGTCTACTTTATGTTTGCATCATAAAATTGATGTGTTTTTACTTTTGGAAGACACCAGAGGGCTTCAAAGTTCAGCAGCAATTTTGCAATTTTTCACAAAATTTTCAAACTCACTATTTTTCAGGGACCAGTTCAGGTTTGAAGTGGATTTGAAGAGTCTTCATATTAGAAATACCCCATAAAAGATCCCATTATAAAAACTGCACCCCCCAAAGTATTCAAAATGACATTCAGTCAGCATTTTAACCCTTTAGGTGTTTCACAGGAATAGCAGCAAAGTGAAGGAGGAAATTCACAATCTTCACTTTTTACAGTTGCATGTTCTTGTAGACCCAATTTTTGAATTTTTACAAGGGGTAAAATGAGAAAATGTATACTTGAATTTGTAGCCCAATTTCTCTCGAGTAAGCACATACCTCATATGTCTATGTAAAGTGTTCGGCGGGCGCAGTAGAGGGCTCAGAAGAGAAGGAGCGACAAGGGGATTTTGGAGAGTAAGTTTTTCTGAAATGGTTTTTGGGGGTCATGTCGCATTTAGGAAGCTCCTATGGGGCCAGAACAGCAAAAAAAAAAAAACACATAGCATACCATTTTGGAAACTAGACCCCTTGAGGAATGTAACAAGGAATAAAGTGAGCCTTATTTTCACTAAAATGTGTTTCCCCCCAAATTTCACATTTTTGCAAGGGTTAATAGCAGAAAATACCCCCCAAAATTTGTAACCCCATCTTTTCTGAGTATGGAGGTACCCCATAAGTTGACCTGAAGTGCACTACGGGCGAACTACAATGCTCAGAAGAGAAGGAGTCATATTTGGCTTTACGAGAGCAAATTTTGCTCGGGGGGCATGTCGCATTTAGGAAGCCCCTATGGTGCCAGAACAGCAAACCCCCCCCCCCACATGGTATACCATTTTGGAAACTAGAACCTTGGGGAACATAACAAGGAATAAAGTGAGCCTTAATACCCCACAGGGGTTTCACGACTTTTGCATATGTAAAAAAAAACTTTTTTTTTCACTAAAATGTGTGTTTCCCCCCAAATTTCAAATTTTTGCAAGGGTTAATAGCAGAAAATACCCCCCAAAATTTGTAACCCCATCTCTTCTGAGTATGGAGGTACCCCATTAGTTGACCTGAAGTGCACTACGGGCGAACTACAATGCTCAGAAGAGGAGTCATATTTGGCTTTTTGAGAACAAATTTTGCTCTGGGGGCATGTCGCATTTCGGAAGCCCCTATGGTGCCAGAACAGCAAACCCCCCCCCCCCCCCCCACATGGCATACCATTTTTGAAACTAGACCCCTTGAGGAACGTAACAAGGAATAAAATGAGCCTTAATACCACACAGGGGTTTCACGACTTTTGCATATGTAAAAAAAAAAAATGTTTTTCTACAAAAATGTGTGTTTCCCCCCAAATTTCACATTTTTGCAAGGGTTAATAGCAGAAAATACACCCTACAATGCTCAGAAGAGGAGTCACATTTGCAAATTTTGCTGAAATGGCGGGGACATGTCGCATTTAGGAAGCCCCTATGGTGCCAGGACAGCAAAAAAAAAACACATGGCATACTATTTTGGAAACTCCACCCCTCAAGGAACATAACAAGGGGTACAGTGAGCCTTCACCCCACAGGTGTTTGATAAATATTCATGAAGTGGGATGTGAAAATGAAAAATTAGATTTTTTTACACTTAAATGCTGGGGTGTGTGTGTGGGGGGGTATGTACTGTGTGTGTGCTTGGTGTATACTATAAACAACGGTGTGTGATTAGAAATCACACACCGTTATATGGGGGGGGGGGGAAATGCTGTAGCCCAAAAAAAAATGGGGGCGCTAATGCAGCGCCCTGAACCCCTAATAGGGCCCGGGTCACACTGAAAAATTGCAGAAGACCCTTGGGGACCTATTAGGGGGTCGGGGAGGGGGAATTTTTTAAAAACTTTTTTTTACTTTATTTTTTACTATTTACCCTACCTTTCCCTGGGCTGTATGCTTTCCCTGATCTATGGGGGGGGGCTTCTTTTCTTCTCTGGGGCTCCGATCTTGGCAGAGGGGGGTCCCCGGCTTCCTCCAGCACCTCTGACCGCTGACTGAACCCAGCCAGCCGCGGGAGCTGCAGGAGGATGCTGTTAACTCCTCCCCTTCCGGCTGCTATTGGCTGGACGATCCAGCCAATAGCAGAGATCCTGGGGGGTGGCCAAATCGCCACCTCCCCATAGATACAGTGGGTGATAGGGGGTGTATCATACACCCCCGATCACCTTGTATCTCCGGGTCAGCGGGTCACACGTGACCCGCATCGCCGGAATAGCCGCGAATCGCATGTATCAATTCACATGCGATTTGCGGCATGGGGGGGTCTAATGACCCCCCTAGGCATTTGCACGGGATGCCTGCTGAATGATTTCAGCAGGCATCCCGGTCCGATCCCCGCCCGGCGCACGGCAGGGACCAGAACTGCCCATGACGTAACTGTACGTCCTTGGTCCTTAAGACCCAGGGTGTCGGGACATAACGTTACGTCATGGGTCCTGTAGGGGTTAAAGGGGTACTCCGGTTGAAAACTTTTTTTTAAATAAACTGGTGCCAGAAAGTTAAACAGATTTGTAAATTACTTCTATTAAAAAATCTTAATCCTTTAAGTACTTTTTAGCAGCTGTTTGCTACAGAGGAAAATCTTTATTTTTTTAATTTCTTTTTTGTGTTGTCCACAGTGCTCTCTGCTGACACCGTATCAGGAACTGTCCAGAGCAGGATAAAATCCCCATAGCAAACCTATGCTGCTATGGACAGTTCCTGACACAGACAGAGGTGTCAGCAGAGAGCACTGTGGACAACACAAAAAAGAAATTCAAAAAGTAAAGAATTTCCTCTGTAGCATACAGTTGCTAAAAAAAAATTTTTTATTGAAGTAGTTTTCAAATCTGTTTAACTTTCTGGCACCAGTTCATTTAAAAAAATAAAAGTTTTCCATGGGAGTACCCCTTTAACCCCTTAAGGACCAGGTCAATTTTCACTGTAGGACCAGAGCGTTTTTTGCACATCTGACCACTTTCACTTTAAGCATTAATAGCTCTGGGATGCTTTTACCTTTCATTCTGATTCCGAGATTGTTTTTTCGTGACATATTCTACTTTATGTTAGTGGTAAAATTGTGTCGATACTTGCATCATTTCTTGGTGAAAAATTCAAAAATTTCATGAAAAAATTGAAAATTTTGCATTTTCCTAACTTTGAAGCTCTCTGATTATAAGGAAAATAGATATTCCAAATACATTGTATTTTGATTCACAAATACTATATGTTGCATCATAAAGTTGACATGTTTTTACTTTTGGAAGACATCAGAGGGCTTCAAAGTTCAGCAGAAATTTTCCAATTTTTCACAAAATTTTCAAAATCAGAATTTTTCATGGACCAGTTCAGATTTAAAGTGGATTTGAAGGGCCCTCCTATTAGAAATACCCCACAAATTACCCCATTATAAAAACTGCACCCCCCCAAAGTATTCAAAATGTTATTCAGTAAGCGTGTTAACCCTTTAGGTGTTTCACAGGAGTAACAGCAATATAAAGGAGAAAATTCAAAATCTTCATTTTTTACACTCTCAAGTTCTTGTAGACCCAGTTTTTGAATTTTTACAAGAGGTAAAAGGAGACAAATCCTCTCAAAATTTGTAAGCCAATTTCTTGTCAAGTAAGGAAATACCTCATATGTGTATGTTAAGTGTTCGGCGGGCCCAGTAGAGGGCTCAGAAGAGAAGGAGCGACAATGGGATTTTGGAGAGTGAGTTTTTCTGAAATGGTTTTTGGGGGGGCATGTCACATTTAGGAAGCCCCTATGGTGCCAGAACAGCAGAAAAAACCCCACATGGCATACCATTTTGGAAAATAAACCCCTCAAGGCACATAACAAGGGGTCCAGTGAGCCTTAACACCCCACAGGTGTTTGATAAATTTTCGTTAAAGTCGGATGTGTAAATGAAAAAAAAAATTTCACTAAAGTGCAGTTTTTTTCCCAAATGTACCATTTTTTATAAAGGGTAATGGGAGAAAATGCCCCCCAAAATTTGTAACCCCATCTTTTCTGAGTATGGAAATACTCCATGTTATGACATAAAATGCTCTGCGGGCGAACTTTAATGCTCAGAAGAGAAGGAGTTACATTTGGCTTTTTGAAAGCAAATTTTGCTGAAATGGTTTTTGGGGGGCATGTCACATTTAGGAAGCCCCTATGGTGCCAGGACAGCAAAAAAAAAAAAAAAAAAAAAAACACATGGCATACTATTTTGGAAACTACACCCCTCAAGAAACGTAACAAAGGGTACAGTGAGCCTCAACACCTCACAGGTATTTCACGACTTTTTGTTAAAATTGGATGTGTAAATCAAAAAAAAAAAATGTCACTAAAATGCTGGTTTTTCCCCAAATTTTACATTTTTACAAGTGGTAATAGGGGAAAATTACCCCCAAAATTTGTAACCCCATCTTCTGAGTATGGAAATACCCCGTGTGGACGTCAAGTGCTCTGCTGGCGCACTACAATGCTCAGAAGAGGAGGAGCGCCATTTAGCTTTGGAAAGGAATTTTGTTTGAAATGGAAGTCAGGGGCCAAGTGTGTTTACAAAGCCCCCCATGGTGACAGAACAGTGGACCCCCCCCCCCCTCCACACACACACACACACACACGTGACCCCATTTTGGAAACTACACCCTCACAGAATTTAATAAGTTGTGCAGTGAGTATTTACACCCCACTGGCATTTGACAGATCTTTGGAACAGTGGGCTGAGCAAATGAAAAATAAATGTTTTCATTTTCACGGACCACTGTTCCAAAAATCTGTCAGACACCTGTGGGGTGTAAATGCTCACTGTACCCCTTATTACATTACATGAGGGGTGTAGTTTCCAAAATGGAGTCACATGTGAGGGGGGGTCCATTGTTCTGGAACTATGGGGGCTTTGTAAACACACGTGGCCTTCAATTCCAGACAAATTTTCTCTTCAAAATCCTAATGGCGCTCCTTCTCTTCTGAGCATTGCAGTGCGCCAGCAGAGCACTTTACATCCACATATGGGGTATGTTCTTACTCAGAAGAAATGGGGTTACACATTTTGGGGGGCTTTTTTTCCTATTTTCCCTTGTGAAAATGAAAAATTTAGGGTAACACCAGCATTTTAGAGAAATTTTTTTTCCCATCCAACTTTACATTTTTTTTCCCATCCAACTTTAATGAAAATTCTTGAAACACCTGTGGGGCGTTAAGGCTCACTATACCCCTTGTTACGTTCTATGAGGGGTGTAGTTTCCAAAATGGGGTCACATGTGGGTATTCATTTTTTAATCAAAGAAATGATAACATAGCACTCCACTTGCGGTGAAAATAAAGATACATTTTATTCTTGCAATCCAAAATTATGTGACGTTTCGGTCAATAATGACCTTCCTCAAACCGGATTGCTGCGGGGAAAGAGTAATTAAGGAAGAGACGGTATCCAAAAACTGGGTAGCAGGTAAGTAGGTGAGGCGACAGTCGCCTCACCTACTTATCTGCTACTTGGTTTTTGGATACCGTCTCTTCCTTAATTACTCTTTCCCCGCAGCAATCCGGTTTGAGGAAGGTCATTATTGACCGAAACCTCACATAATTTTGGATTGCAAGAATAAAATGTATCCTTATTTTCACCGCAAGTGGAGTGCTATGTTATCATTTCTTTGATTATTACATGGGTTGGGACCCTAACGGTGCACCCACGCCTTGACAGAGAGTGCGTAATCTTCTAGCGGTATTTATTTTTTGGCATTTATTTCAGAACCGCTGTAAAATCAGCCACCCCTGTGCAAATTACCAATTTAGGCCTCAAATGTACATGGTGCGCTCTCCCTCCTGAGCCTTGTTGTTCGCCCACAGAGCATTTTACGCCCACATATGGGGTTCTTCTGTATTCAGGAGAAATTGTGTTACAAATTTTGGGGGTCTTTTTTCCTTTTACCTCTTTTGAAAATAAAAAGTAAAGGGCAACACCAGCATGTTAGTGTAAAAAAAATTTTTTTTTTACACTAACAGGCTGGTGTAGACCCCAACTTTTTATAAGGGGTAAAAGGAGAAAAAGCCCCCCAAAATTTGTAGTGCAATTTCTCCCGAGTACGGAAATACCCCATATGTGGCACTAAACTGTTTGCGCTGCGGCAAAAAATTTGCCACAGCTCATACTTGAAGCAGGTAACTTACTGTAAACCTGCCCGTGGGAACGTACCCTGTACATTCACATGGGGGGGCAAACCTCCAGCTGTTTCAAAACTACAACTCCCAGCATTACTGACAGACCGTGCTTGCTGGGAGTTGTACTTTTGGAACAGCTAGAGGCACACTGATTGGAAAACCTTCAGTTAGGTTCTGTTACCTAACTCAGTATTTTCCAACCAGTGTTCCTCCAGCTGTTGCAAAACTACAACTCCCAGCATGTACTGATCGCCGAAGTACATGCTGGGAGATGTAGTTATGCAACAGCTGGAGGTACGCAGCTACAACTCCCAGCATGGCGAGACAGCTGTTTGCTGTTTGGGCATGCTGGGATTTGCAGTTTTGCAACATCTGGGGGGCTACAGTTTAGAAACCACTTCACAGTGATCTCCAAACTGTGACCCTCCAGATGTTGAAAAAACTACAAATCCCAGCATGCCCAGACAGCAAACTGCTATGTGGGCATGCTGGGAGTTGTAGTTTTGCAAGATCTAGAGGGCCACAGTTCACTGCACAGTGATATCCAAACTGTAGCCCTCCAGCTGTTGCAAAACTACAAATCCCAGCATGACAGCTGTCTGGGCATGCTGGGAGTTGTAGTTTTGCAACATCTGGAGGGCAACTGTGTAGAGACCACTATATCGTGGTCTCAGACTGTAGACCTCCAGATGTTGCTAGGCAACGTACCGGCTTCCGTCGGATCCAGGGAGCCAGCTGCACGACATGCCACCCGCCGTTCTCCGACACCGAACGTCGCCCAAAGCCTCGCCCGCAGGGTAAGTGGACTTCGGCGCCCGGTCCTCTTTCGTTTCCTCGTTCTGCCCCGCCTATTGTGGGTGGGCAGGATGGGGAAAATGAAAGTTAACCCCCCCGTCCCCGATCTGCTATTGGACCTCACTTCTAGACGCCCAATAGCAGGGATAGGAGGGGTGGCACCCCTGCCACCTCACTCCTATCCCTTCAGGGGGATCGTAGGTGTCTTAGACAACCGCGATCCCCCTTATATTCCGGGTCACCATAGACCAGTAATGACTCGGAATCGCGCAAATCGTACATGCACATCCTTGGTCCTTAAGACCCAGGGTGTCAGGACGTACCTGTACACCCGTGGTCCTGAACAGGTTAAAGACCCAGGGCGCACCTGTACACCCGTGGGATTTCCGGTCCCCGCCGCTCACCGGCTGGGGGCCGGACCGTGATGCCTACTGAAATCATTCAGCAGAAAACCTGTGCAAACCCCTTGGGGTCAATTCAGACTGGTGATCTGCGGCGATTTCTGGTTATATGGAAAATAAGGGGGATCGGGGCTGTCTAAGACACCCCTCATCCCCCTGAAGGGATAGAAGTGAGGTGGCAGGGCTAATGAGGATGATAGTGAAGAATATGAAGCAGACAGTGTAAAGTTAAAGGGAAGTGGGAAATTACGTTCAGGAAGCATCACAGTGTGAACAGGTATAGGAAAAATTTCCTTTCAAGCACACTGTGGGTACTCTGGAGAAGGCAGACAGGCCGATGGCTGTTCGGGTATGCTGGGAGTTGTAGTTATGCAACATCCGGATTTCCACAGTTTGAAGACCACTGTTCTAGAGATAAGGTCTTGTCTAATAATAATTTCACCGTCAGAGGTCCAAAACATTTATGACCGATTACTTGGCACAGACTGTCTCCTAATCCTTGTGCATTCATTTACATCTGAAGCCACTGGCAATGTTAAATGTTTAACAGATTAAAATACTGAGAGCGAACATCAAACAGCATTTTAATAAGGATTATAGGGCGAGATTTAGTGTTGCAGACAGAAAATGACAAATGAAACAAGATTTACTGTTGCACAGGCTTCACAATGAAATGGGGAGTTTGCAGTGAATGGGGAAGAAAAAGTGACTACTATATCGACAGCTTATGTAATACATTCTGTGTGAATGAAGCAGGAGCCCGGTTATCAGTTGTCTGAGGACTGAATAAAAAGCCGTGCGACTATGTAACAAGGACGGGTCATAACAAAAGGCTTCATGGCAAATATTTGGTTATAATCTCTTCACAGAGGAGAATCTACCCCCATAGATTTGCATTTAATTGGGCGCTGTCAGATTCAAAAACTTTTATATGTTGTACATCTTGGCAAAGCATAAATCTTTCTAATATACTTGATACGAAAATTTTATTTCCTTTTTATAGAAATCATGGCTTATAAAAAAAAAAGACCAGTAGGGGTCCCCATACCACCCAGAACATAATCTCTGAGTGCAGCATAATCTTTGTCCAAGTTAAAGCAAAGGCAGGAAGAAAGTCCAGGAAATGAGGGCGGGACTAGCACTCCTCTGTGCTAACTCCTGTCCTATCAGACTGCAGCATGAAATCAGAGAGGAGGGGGTTACACACACAGCCTGCAGTGATTGGATGAAGAGACACAATACAGCAGAAAGGAAGAAGATGAGTCATAAAGAGCACAGGATGAAAAACCAAGTGAGCAACAGATAGAAAGTATTTATGAGAGAAATAAAGGTGCTAGACACATGATATGCTCAGGATTAGGTACTATCCAGCTATTGTAGAACCACAGATTTTAGTATGTTTGGACACTTGGTCCTAGGGACATGCCGAAAGTGTTCAGATACCAAGTGATGACAAGAACAAGCAGGGAGAGAGGTGCGCTGGTGTGGACCTGGAGGGCCCCATAGACTTGCATTGCAAGACCATCCCCAGGTCATATGACACAAACCAGGAAGAGAACACACCAAGCGTGGACTTCTCCCAGCTCGTTTCATGAGTGTTCAGACCAAAATAGATCAAAACCTTGGATATGTTTCTATGGAATATTACAAGTTTTTTCAAATAACAGGGAATCTGTTAGTTTCAAATTATGTTCAAAACAGCTGACAGTGGGTATCTGTTAGAACAAGGAGGCATGTGGTACATATATCGCTTTGTGCTTTTATTACAGGGAAAATGTTTTTATTCTCTGGTGCCAGGTGTCAAAGAGGGGTTCTCAAGCCTTTGAAGTGCTATGGGCTAGTTGCCTCCTTGCTCCCCCTCCTATTTTTATCTCTGCTTGATTAACAGTCAACTGGAAGCCGAGCCCTGTTTTCAAATATAACATCTGTGAGAGAATAAAATACATTTTTCTACATTATGGGATTTTCCTAGAGCATTAATTAAATATTAGTTTTTAAAGTGAACATGTGAGCTACACTTAATATTTTAAACTGACTGCTGATACTGCTAGATAACTGATAGGGCAAGAAGACACATGATATCCTTCACATATTTGTCTGTGCTTCTATAATGTAGAAAAATGCTTTTATTCTCTGTTGCCAAGTGTCAAAGAGGTGTTCCCAAGCCCCTGAAGTTCTGAGGGCTGGAAAAAATCCTCACTCCCCCTCCCATTTCTGCCCCTGCTCAATTGTCAGTCAGCTGGAATCCGAGCCCTGTTTTCAAATCTCCCACCTGTGAGAGAATAACATTTTGTTTTACATTATGGAAGTTTCCAAGAGCATTAATTCAATTTACATTTTTAAAGGGAATTTGTGAGCTACAATTTGTTTCAAACTGCTGACACTGCTAGATAGCTGTTAGGGCAAGGAGATACATGGTACCTTTCACATGTCTCTCTGTGTTTTCATTACGTCAAAAAAAATGCTATTATTCTCTGGTGTCAAGTGTCAAAGAGGCGTTCCTAAGCCCCTGGAGGTCTGGAGCACCTCCTTACTCCCCCTCTCATCCCTGTCCCTGCTTGATTGTCAGTCAGCTGGAAGTCAAGCCCTGTTTCCAAATCTTTTTCCCTTAGTTGTGCATACAAATTGTGGGCAGGTGCAAGATTTGGCAACAGGGCTCGGTTTCCAGCTGACAGTAAATCAAGCAGGGACAGGAACAGCAAGGAGGTGTTCCAGCCCTCTGCACTTTAGGGTCTTGGGAATGCCTCTTTGACAGAGAATAAAAGCATTTTTCTACAGTATGGAAGAACAGACAGATATATGAAAAGTGCCACGTGTCTCCTTGTCCAAACAGGATCTAACAGTGTCCGCAGTCTGAAATATAAATTGCAGCTGACAGAATAACACGGTCCGGTCTGCAGACAACATGTTATAGAGCAGGAGGAGCTCAGCAGTATAACTTGTCATTTATTCATGTAAGTCTGTGCTCATTCTGGAATTAGGAGTCCAGTGGGCGGTCCTAATCAGTGATGGACGGCCTTACTTGTATAAGTGTGCAGAAAGATAGCTGTCAATCAATCAATGTTTAGGACTACCCACTTGACTATTTAGCTGGGAATGGGGGGAACATATATATATATATATATATATATATATATATATATATATATATATTCTCAGCTTCTCATGCTGATTGGACTGCCTTTTTAATATTACAGACTCCCTTCAGGCTAATACCATCCCAACCTTCAAGATGCTACTGTACCATAACTGGTAGACATGTATAGGATAAATGTTAGACTTCTTTAAAAAAGGGATGAGTTTATGGAATGTTTCCAAACCTGGGTGCCTCCAGCTGTTGCAAAACTACAACTCCCAGCCGAAGGCTCTCCGGGCATGCTGGGAGTTGTAGTTTTGCAACAACTCTGGATAGGAGACACTGAATTATGGTCATTCTTCCTAAATAATTGTACCTTACACAGCCACAAAGTATGTATATATTGGTATTGCCATATACCAGCAAGGTACAGAGAAAGCCCCCTCGGTAGCCAAGATCAATAAACAATTGTTGTTCCAAAGGAACAGGGATACCGTTTAAAACTTAACTTTTAAAATACGTGCTCAATAAAATAAAAAAAAACACTAAATATTATATATCGATCCAAAAATATGGAATAGAAAGAGTAAAATCCCAAACATCGGACCTAGCAGTCCAAACATGCCAACTGATCATCATAAATGCAACACTGCATCCAGCAGCAAACAATGCTATTATCTTTAGGCGTCAGTTTATAGGATATAGCTGTCCCTGTCCCAACGCGTTTCTGTGTGTGGGACAAATCATTACGTGTCCCTCACACTTCATCAGGGGACCAACATATAGCAACGGTGCATTGGTATTCGCACCAAAATCCGAGGTTATCATCATTTCCCAATAGTCTGAAAAAACGAATTATTTTTATAGTCCAGCAATAAATATAGCACATTCCACCCAATAGGGTTACTCAAATAAAGATGGTGGCATTGAGGTTAATCTCCACTGTAAGCCCATGTGCATAGAGACGCCGGCGTGCATACATAGCGCACCCGCCCGGACACCGGACCGGCATACTCTGCCACTGCAGAGTTATATATATTTCCCGAGGACATCTACCTCATCTCCTATGCCATATATGATACTGATGACTGTATCAGCATCTGATCACTACAATGCACTATGGGCTTACAGTGGAGATTAACCTCAATGCCACCATCTTTATTTGAGTAACCCTATTGGGTGGAATGTGCTATATTTATTGCTGGACTATAAAAATAGTTTGTTTTTTCAGACTATTGGGACATGATAATAACCTCGGATTTTTAGATACTGAGGCTTATGGTGCGAATACTAATGCACCGTTGCTATATGTTGGTCCCCTGATGAAGTGTGAGGGACACGTAATGATTTGTCCCACACACGGAAACGCGTTGGGACAGGGACAGCTATATCCTATACGCTGACGCCTAAAGATAATAGCATTGTTTGCTGCTGGATGCAGTGTTGCATTTATGATGATCAGTTGGCATGTTTGGACTTCTAGGTCCTATGAGTAACCAATGTTTGTGGTTTTACTCTTTCTATTCCATATTTTTGGATCGATATATAATATTTTGTGTTTTTTTTATTGTGCATGTATATTAAAAGTTACTTTTTAAACGGTACCCCTGTTCCTCTGGAACAACAATTGTTTCCGTGTTTCCCCGAAAATACACCCTGCCCTGAAAATAAGCCCTAGCTGGATTATCGGGGTGGGCTGCAATATAAGCCCTGCCCCTAAAATAAGACCTAGGCCAGTGGTCTTCAAACTGCGGACCTCCAGATGTTGCAAAACTACAACTCCCAGCATGCCCGGACAGCCGTTGGCTGTCCGGGCATGCTGGGAGTTGTAGATTTGCAACAGCTGGAGGTCCGCAGTTTGAAGACCACTGATCTAGGCAATGCCCTGGCTGCAAATATTAAAAAACAAACTTTAACTTACGTTAGTCCTCCGTCGCTACGGAACCGGCCTCACTGTTCTCCGCTGCTCTTGCTGCTTCCTGGTGTTGTGACGTCTCAGAGCCTTCAGCCTATCACCGGCCGCAGCGATGTCCCGCCTCGGCCTATGATAGGCTGAGCGCATTGTCATGTAAGGAGTCGGCCGGCTTCTTACATGACAGTGGGCTCAGCCTATCATCGGGGGGGCAGAACTGCGCCCATCACATGTAAATAAATAAGCCCTACCCTGAAAATAAGCCCTAGTGTGTTTTTGGTGACTAAAATTGATATAAGACCCGGTCTTATTTTCGGTGAAACACGGTATCAGCCCAAATAACACAAGTTGTGCAACCAACTTAATACCCACATAATAATACCATAAAGTACCAAGGAATAGTGCCCAAATAATAGCACACCTTGCTACAAATGTGACCGGAGAATGTTAGAATTCCCTTAGAATGCATAATCCAGCCTTGTTACATTGTGATAAAAAAAAATAGCAGTAACGCCACACTGATATAATAGGAATAATGCAGAAAAGACCAGATATAAGACTTACAGTGTTTACTGTACAATGAGCAAGTGTTCCCAAAACAACAAAAAAAGATACATTTTGGCAAGTCTAGGTTTTAGGATTCTGCTTGATACATTCATACATACTGTACATGCAGTACACAGCCCCTTAGCTCCATTGGCTTGTATTGGAGATCTACTAAATCCACAGTCAAAGGTCTTTGTTTTTCACAAGAAAGTAGGTGCATGCACCAATATACAGCTGAACTGTTATATCCAGGCACTGCTGAAGTGTAAAGCCTGGCAATGTGTTCCCTTTATACCATAAATAGGCTTTGCAAATGTCTTAAAGGGGTACTCCCCTGGAAAACATTTTTTTTTTTAAATCAACTGTTGCCAGAAAGTTAAACAGATTTGTAAATTACTTCTATTTAAAAAATATTAACCCTTCCAGTACTTATCAGTTGCTGTATGTTCCAGAGGAAGTTCTTTTCTTTTTGAATTTCCTTTCTGTCTGACCACAGTGTTCTCTGCTGACACCTCTGTCCTATTAGGAACTGTCCAGAGTAGGAGCAAATCCCCATAGCAAACTTATCCTGCTACGGACAGTTGGGTGTCAGCAGAGAGCACTGTGGTCAGACAGAAAATACATTCAAAAATCAAAGAAATTAGGTGAAGCATACAGCAGCTGATAAGTACTGGAAGGATTAAGATTTTTAAATAGAAGTAATTTACAAATCTGTTTAACTTTCTGGCACCGGTTGATTAAAAAAAAAAAAAGAAATTTCCAGGGGAGTACCCCTTTAAGAGCACTGTCTGTCTATGGAGTGTTCATAGCTTCTGATCTGGACCAGCCCTCAGGTCTAAGAAGAATCCAAGTACATTCTTTGAATGAAAGACTTTCTGGTACTTGTGGTACTGAGAATTTCCCCCCAGTCTCAAGGCAGAGAGCTCCTGCAGCATAAGCATCTGAAGGATATGAAGATCTGGCGCGCCCCCTCTCGGAAGCGCTGGTCACATACACTGTAAACGATCACATTCCAGCAGCTGTTGCTTGCAAGCATCCAAAAGGCAAAAAAAGAGAAAGTACACCACTGATACCCCAACACATTGCCCACCACAAACACTGCTATGGGGGTGAAGGAAGCTGTGAAGGCTATAGTCAGGACCCCAATAGTCTTGGCAGCTTTAATGTCAGAGAAGGAGACTCTGATGGGCTCATGGTCTGTCCCAGACAGCAGTTTTCTCTTGCGAGTGTACTGGTGGATGGTGGTCAGAGACAGGGCATTGATGATCAGAGTGCCCCCCAACAGGCTGAAGTCAAAGGCTGGAAACAACAAAAGGATATGCCACACATTGGCAGGAGAAGAAGGTGCTGGGGCATAGTTGCACATTCTGCTACAACCATTGTACTCCAACACTATGCCACCATGGCTGGTGATGATGGGGATCATGGCAAGGAAGAAGCTGGCAGCCCAGGAGAGCAAGATAAACAGCAATGTCCTCCTCCTGGTGATCACCACCTCCTTGTGCAGGGGCTTCAGGATGGCAATGCTCCTTTCAATGGCCAGAAGGAAGATGGTGCTGATGGACACCAAAGTGCATCCAGCAAAGACTGGACCGATGAGATAGCATGGGTGCCAGGACCCCACAAATAGCCCCTCATAACCCCCCTCTGCCAGGGAAGCATTGATGAAAAGCATTTTAATTTCCCCATACACTGAGAAAGGAACCACCAGGATGCCCAGAGCCAGGTCAGCCACTGCCAGGGAAGTCTTCAAGTAGCCCTGAGGAGTACGTAAGTGCTTGGTGGCCAGGAACACTGCCAGGATGACAGAATTGCCCAGCAGTATGGCCAGTATGAGGACAACCATGAAGATGGCTGTGAAGATCCTGTTCCCAGAAGAGCAGCAGCTACTACAGTTGGTGTGATTGAGTTCTGGGAGCATCTTCCATGGAGTCTGGAGCCTGTGCACCTTCTCTGCTCTCTCCTTCCTATGGCTGACACCTCATCCCCATCAGCACCACTCCTCCTCTGCTTCCACTACACTCTTTTACTTTCCCTCTTCTTTCTCCTAGGTTCCTGCTCACAATACAACCCCCACATCTCCCTGACCCTGTCCATAGCCCCCAGTGCACCAGCTAATCCCATGCACCCACCTTCTGGCCCCTGCTATAAGTATTGCACATGTGGATGGAAGAATGGATCACTGACTATTTCACAGTCCCCTAGTTATTCTTACATAAAGTCCCCATCAACTCATTGTACCTGCAGTAATGTCCCTGACAGGAGGGAATCTTATCCATGACAGCTGCTTGTCCCCTCAATGTCTCCATCACCTCCTTAGAATGACCCTGTGTATTGCAATGTCCCACAGTCCAGTCTTCTTACATGGTCTTCTATTTCAGGCTCAGGTTCCTTCTTCTTTGCTTGTCCCCATCCTGCCCCCCTGGTCCTCCTCATTCCATCTTCAGAGGGATACAATGTATCAGCTGTTCTCCAAGTTTCCTTGCGCTTCTCCCCTCCTCTGCTGGAGATGCTGCAGACTCCTCACTCAGTCCTGTAGGATCAGAAATGTGATGTATAGACTCCTCAGTCCTGTAGGATCAGAGATGTGATGTATAGAGTCCTCAGTCCTGTAGGATCAGAGATGTGATGTATAGAGTCCTCAGTCCTGTAGGATCAGAGATGTGATGTACAGACTCCTCAGTCCTGTAGGATCAGAGATGTGATGTATAGAGTCCTCAGTCCTGTAGGATCAGAGATGTGATGTATAGAGTCCTCAGTCCTATAGGATCAGAAATGTGATGTATAGAGTCCTCAGTCCTGTAGGATCAGAAATGTGATGTATAGACTCCTCAGTCCTATAGGATCAGAGATGTGATGTATAAAGTCCTCAGTCCTGTAGGATCAGAGATGTGATGTATAGACTCCTCAGTCCTGTAGGATCAGAGATGTGATAGACTCCTCAGTCCTGTAGGATCAGAGATGTGATAGACTCCTCAGTCCTGTAGGATCAGAGATGTGATGTATAGACTCCTCAGTCCTGTAGGATCAGAGATGTGATGTATAGACTCCTCAGTCCTGTAGGATCAGAAATGTGATGTATAGACTCCTCAGTCCTATAGGATCAGAGATGTGATGTATAGAGTCCTCAGTCCTGTAGGATCAGAGATGTGATAGACTCCTCAGTCCTGTAGGATCAGAGATGTGATAGACTCCTCAGTCCTGTAGGATCAGAGATGTGATGTATAGACTCCTCAGTCTTGTAGGATCAGAGATGTGATGTATAGAGTCCTCAGTCCTGTAGGATCAGAGATGTGATGTACAGACTCCTCAGTCCTGTAGGATCAGAGATGTGATGTATAGAGTCCTCAGTCCTGTAGGATCAGAGATGTGATGTATAGAGTCCTCAGTCCTGTAGGATCAGAGATGTGATGTACAGACTCCTCAGTCCTGTAGGATCAGAGATGTGATGTATAGAGTCCTCAGTCCTGTAGGATCAGAGATGTGATGTATAGACTCCTCAGTCTTGTAGGATCAGAGATGTGATGTTCAGACTCTGCAGATGGAGATGTGGACACTGAGATGATCTGCAGGCACAGGGGAGGCACTGAGGAATACAGGACGCTTGGGGGGACATCATCACCTCTGCTTATAATGGCTCTCACTGACCTAAATATATCCTACCCCTACAGTACTGAGGGAGAGACATCACAGTCTGAACGGAACCCAGTGCTGTGTGATCAGAACCCGGAGATTACATGAAGATTACTACTCTGTCCTGCAATGGAGATCAACTAGTCAGTGCAGAGCATAGGTGTGTAGATATTCTATCTGTTTACATATTTATTTCATATCTATCTATCCATCTATATATCTCATATCTATCTATCTATCCATCATCTATCTCATATCCATCTATTTATTTTTATCTATCTATCTATCTATCTATCTATCTATCTATCTATCTAATCTATCTATCTCATATCTATCTATCTAATATCTATCTATCTATCTATCTCATATCTATCTCATATCTATCTATCTATCTAATCTATCTAATCTATCTATCTATCTCATATCTATCTATCTATCTAATCTATCTAATCTATCTATCTATCGATCTATCTATCTATCTATCTATCTATCTCATATCTATCTCATATCTATCTCATATCTATCTATCTCATATCTATCTATCTCATATCTATCTATCTATCTATCTATCTCATATCTATCTTTCTTATATCTATTTATCTAACTATCATTCTATCTATCTCATATCTATCTATTTATTTTTATCTGTCTATCTATCTATCTATCTATCTATCTATTTACCTATCTATCTGACTAATGTTGGTTGGATAGAGACTTCTGAAACTTTTAGTTCATCTGCACCTGGATAATAATCTGTTTTAACCATTGACAAGAGGAGTAAAAAACATTTAATATGCTATTGAAAAAGGATTATACAAGACTACAAAAAAGTCTGTTCTTTTTCCTAACTCACTTATGGAGTGCACTGGATATTATAGTTTAGGATCCAATTTACTTGATTGGGCTAAACTGCAATACCACATGCAGCCTACAGATAAGAGTGGCACTATTTCTGGAGAAAAACAGAACCTTTTATGTAATCCTCGACAAGTAGCTGAACAGGAATAAGAAATAAACCTATGGCTGGATAAGGCTTCTTATGATTTCAAGCTTACATTTTGCTGAGATCTGACCTTCAGATATATATATATATGGAATTTGTTATGTTTAAAGCAGATCTGTCAGCAACTAAGCAGGGATAATAATAAGATAATGGCTAGATAGGGCTGGTCCTCAGAATTCTGGGCAGACCTTTATGTATTTCTATGGTCCTTTCCAGCACCGAGATATAAGCCTTTGTGTTAACATGTAAATGAGGCTCAAGTGCCCAGCATTCTCCAGACCCATCTCCTCATTCATCAGCATAGTGCCCTCTTGCCAAGCCTACCCCCTCCAGGTTAACAAAGAAGATGGGCTGGATAACGCTGGGCACTTGTCAAGCTGGGGAATGTCCCTGGGTACTTAACCCTTTACATATATATATATATATATATATATATATATATATATATATATATATGTGTGTGTGTGTGTGTGTGTGAGTGCGCGTGCATATACATCATTTCATGGTGCTCTTGCAATTCTGGGATTTTTACCTCAATGTTTATTTCTAACAGCATACAAAATGACTGTCATCTCAGGTTTTCTCAGGTTGCAGTGCGGCCCAAGACATTAAATCACTAGTCAGGCATTGAGAGGGAGCCTGTCTATGCTTCACTGGGTGGAGCGACCGCTGGGAGGTAGATCATTCTGCAAGAATTTTAATTTTGCAACAGCTGGAGACACCCTGCTCAGAAAACACTGGTCTATTGCATTGAAGGCAGCACAGGTGTTTCAATGGGTGCAGTGGCTGATGTGTGGGAGGGAGAAAAGTTACCTCACACTTACAAACAAGGTATCATGGGATTTATAGGTTGAGAGAACGAATGCCAACAGAAAATACAGTTCACAAAAAGCTAACCACAGTGTTATGGTAATCTCACAACATAGCCATTTAGCTCCAAGACAAGCGCAGATCCTTCCTAAGCATGTCCATTACTGTCTGCCAGGTATGTACTAAAATCACCTTATGGTGGATAACCCCTTTAAAGTGGTTGTCCATGCACCGTGTATGTTTCTACATCTGTTCAGGGAGGAGTAGTTAAAAAATAAAAAATAAACACTTTCCTCACACCCGCACCACCGTCAGTGTTACCGAGCTCCAATCCCTGCTGTGCAAAGATTCAAAGACGTGACATCACATGCCCACTCAGCCAATCAGTGAGACAGGACACAGCTGTGGCTGCTAATTGGATGGACGCAAGTGTGACATCACATCCCAGAAATTGGAAATGCTGCACAGCAAGGACTAGAGCTCCTTAACCCCTTAACGACGCAGGACGTAAATGTACGTCCTGGTGATGTGGTACTTAACGCACCAGGACGTACATTTACGCCATGAGCATAGCCGCGTGCATCAGAGCGATGCGGGCAGCATGCACGGCAGGTCCTGGCTGTGGATCGCAGCCAGGGACCCGCCGGTAATGGCGGACACCCGCGATCCCGCGGATGTCCGCCATTAACCCCTCAGATGCCGTGATCAATACAGATCACGGCATCTGCAGCATCGCGATCACTTAACAGGATGATCGGATCGCCCGCAGCACTGCCGCATCGATCCGATCATCCAGCACGGCAGACGGAGGTCCCCTCACCTGCCTCCGCTGTCTTCCGGGAGTCTTCTGCTCTGATCTGCATTCCCGCAGACCAGAGCAGAAGATGACCGATAGCACTGAACAGGATTAGCAATCGAATGGTTGCTATAAATAGTCCTCTATGGGGACTATAAGAGTGTAAAAATAAAAGTAAAAAAAGTAAAAAATAAAGTAAAAAAAAAGTGAAAAACCCCCTCCCCCAATAAAAACGTAAATTGTCTCATTTTCCCTATTTTACCCCCAAAAAGTGTAAAAAAAATTATTTTATATACATATTTGGTATCGCCGCGTGTGTTAATATCCATACTATTAAAATAAAATGTAAATGATCCCGTACGGTGAACGGCGTGAACGTAAAAAAAAAAGTCCAAAATAGCTGCTTTTTTATAACATTTTATTCCAAAAAAAAATAATAAAAAATGTTATAAAAGTTTTGTGTAAAAAGTACAGATCACGGAGCAAAAAATGAGCCCTCATACCACCACTTAAAGGGAAAAATAAAAAAGTTATAGGTCTTCAAAATAGGGGGATTTTAAACGTACTTATTTGGTTAAAAATTTGTGATTTTTTTTAAGCGCAACAGTAATAGAAAAGTGTATAATCATGGGTATCATTTTAATCGTATTGACCCAGAGAATAAAAAACACATGTCACTTTTACCATAAATTGTACGGCGTGAAAACAAAACCTTCCAAAATTTGCAAAATTGCGGTTTTCTTTTTAATTTCCCCACAAAAATAGTATTTTTTTGGTTGCGCCATACATTTTATGGTAAAGTGAGTGATGGGCCTCATTTACTGAGGCTTTTTCGGAGTAGATTTTGTAGGGTCTTTTGTGTCACATGTGTCATGTGCCTGAATTTCAAACAAAAAAAAAAAAATCCCCAAAAAACCCTACCAACTCTCCACTTTACTCAAAAAACCTGACAAAGGGGTGTGACCATCAGGGAAAAGAGGCGTGTCTCCAAAAAACACTATATTTTTTATTTATTTTTTTTAAACTACAAATTTACTCAGGTTTCCACATAAAATGTGGTGGATTTGAACTCTGGAAAACTCGACAGCGCAGAGCATGTGTAGAAAAAAAACTGAAAATCGCCAAATACAAGATACAATTGTACATACCGTGGAAAAATACCTGTCAGAAACAAAAAAATCACAAAGAAAACTACACTCCACTCTTAGTCAATGAGGGTCGATATGCAGAATAAAAACATGTGAGCCCCGATTAAAGGGGTATTCCAGGAATAAACTTTTTTTATATATCAACTGGCTCCAGAAAGTTAAACAGATTTGTACATTACTATTAAAAAATCTTAATCCTTTCAGTACTTATGAGCTTCTGAAGTTAAGGTTGTTCTTTTCGGTCTAAGTGCTCTCTGATGACGCCTGTCTCGGGAACCGCCCAGTTTAGACACAAATCCCCATAGCAAACCTCTTCTAAACTGGGCGGTTCCAGAGACACGTGTCATCAGAGAGCACTTAGACAGAAAAGAGCAACTCAACTTCATCAGCTCATAAGTACTGAAAGGATTAATATTTTTTAATAGAAGTTATTTACAAATCCGTTTAAATGGGCACTGTCACCAACTTTATTTTTTGATATGCTGTAGTACTTATGTACTACAACATATCTCTAATATACTTTTATTATTTTTAAATTTTTTATTAAAATGGTTTAATTTACATTTGAAAACCGGCCACTAGGGGTCCCCCTCCTAGTGGCCTGCTGCAGCCTGGCGTGACGTCACGCCTGAAAAAGGACTGATTTTGGCCTGGCAATCAGTCCTTTTTCAGTTAAGCTGCACTCGCTCCCTGCCTGTCAATCAGACAGGCAGGGAGCGAGCGCATTGGCTCCCCGGCCATTGGCTGGGAGGCCACTCCTCCCGCACATCACCGCCGCCTCGTCGCCGCTGCTGCTCCTGCACGCCTACTACCGGACTCTGCAGTAACTGCAAGTGTAATGAGGGAACGGGGTATGCGGGAGGGGGGTTTGTGATGGAGGGAACGGGGTATGCGGGGGGGGGGGGGTTTGTGATGGAGGGAACGTGATATGGCGCAGGGGGGGGGGGGGTAACGGAGGGAACGGGCTAGCGCAGTAGCGCCGCATGTAACTAATAGTTTATCTACACAGGGTGCCTCCAGCTGTTTCAATACTACAACTCCCAGCATGCCCTGACAGCCAATAGATGTCAGGGCAAGCTGGGAGTTGTAGTGGTGAAACAGCTGGAGGCACCCTGTGTAGATGAACTAAGGGCGGAAGTCCCCCCCAGCAGGCATCAATGACGTGGTGCCTGGTGGGGAAGTCTGCCTGGTAGTGAGCACACTGCCAGGCAGACAAAAGGCATTTTTAATATAGTAAAAATAAAAATTAAAAGCAGGGAGGGGGTTAGGGATAGATTGGCAATAGGCAGGGACAGAAAAAAAAAATAGGATGGTGGGAGCTACCCTTTAACTTTCTGGAGCCAGTTGATATATAAAAAAAAGTTTTTTCCTGGAATACCCCTTTAACTATTCCAAAACCAACTTGATTTTGTCGACTTGTGCACCAAAATGTGGCGCAATTCGCACACTTTGTTGCATGGCGCCAAATATTGGGTCTGTACCAAAATAAACCTACAAAGGGGCGTGACCAGATAGTAACAGGCGCGTATTATCATAACCCGACCTATTTACTACTGAATTCATACAAAATCCTGCGAATCCCCATAGTAAATAGAGTGGAATCCTGCACTAATATCCCACACTAATAAAAAACCCAAACTCAGTAAATTAGGGCCAAAACTCAATTTTGTAGATGCATTCTTACCTAAGTGTGTCCTGATCTATTTTCTAAGCCAGTGTTTCCCAACCAAGGTGCCCCCCAGCTGTTGCAAAACTACAACTCCCAGCATGCTCGGACAGCCAAAGGCTGTCCGGGCATGCTGAGAGTTGTAGTTTTGCAACAGCTGGAGGCACCCTGGTTGAGAAACACTGTCTTAGGCTCCTGTGTGCTGTACAAGAGCCAGCGCTGCAAAATCCCATTACACTCTGTGCTATCTCCCCTACTGGGGCCCAGGAGACAGAACATGATGCTCTGTGTATCACTGCATAGATATAAGCAGCACACGCAGGTTGTAACACCGGTGCCCGCCATTAACCCCTCAGGTGCCGGGATCAATACAGATCCCGGCATCTGCAGCAGTGCGCGATTTGAATGAATGATCGGATCGCCCGCAGCGCTGCTGCGGGGATCCAATCATTCATAACGCCGCACGGAGGTCCCCTCTCCTTCCTCCGTGCGGCTCCCGTCGTCTCCTGCTCTGGTCTGTGATCGAGCAGACCAGAGCAGAAGATCACCGAAAACACTGATCTATTCTATGTCCTATACATAGAACAGATCAGTATTAGCAATCATGGTATTGCTATGAATAGTCCCCTATGGGGACTATTCAAGTGTAAAAAAAAAAATGAAAAAAAAATGTAAAAGTAAAAAAAAAGTGAAAAATCCCCTCCCCCAATAAAAAAGTAAAACGTCCGTTTTTTCCTATTTTACCCCCAAAAAGCGTTAAAACATTTTTTTATAGACATATTTGGTATCGCCGCGTGTGTAAATGTCCGAACTATTAAAATAAAATGTTAATGATCCCGTACGGTGAACGGCGTGAACGAAAAAAAAAAGTCCAATATTCCTACTTTTTTAATACATTTTATAAAAAAATAATAATTATAAAAAATGTATTAAAAGTTTTTTATATGCAAATGTGGTATAAAAAAAAGTACAGATCACGGCGCAAAAAATGAGCCCCCATACCGCCGCTTATACGGAAAAATAAAAAAGTTAGAGGTCATCAAAATAAAGGGATTATAAACGTACTAATTTGGTTAAAAAGTTTGTGATTTTTTTTAAGCTCAACAATAATATAAAAGTATGTAATAATTGGTATCATTTTAATCGTATTGACCCTCAGAATAAAGAACACACATCATTTTTACCATAAATTGTACGGCGTGAAAACGAAACCTTCCAAAATTAGCAAAATTGCGTTTTTCGTTTTAATTTCCCCACAAAAATAGTGTTTTTTGGTTGCGCCATACATTTTATGATATAATGAGTTATGTCATTACAAAGGACAACTGGTCGCGCAAAAAACAAGCCCTCATACTAGTCTGTGGATGAAAATAGAAAAGAGTTATGATTTTTAGAAGGCGAGGAGGAAAAAATGAAAACGTAAAAATTAAATTGTCTGAGTCCTTAAGGCCAAAATGGGCTGAGTCCTTAAGGGGTTAAAAGGCCATGTCGCTCACCCAAATCCTTTCTCCTTCAGTCACCATTCAGCTTCAGCTACTGTATATCAGGAAGCTCCACCCTTCACTACTAACCTGAGCAATAAGATTCCTTTGTGTTCCAGTGAATTACGCTCACCTGGAGTGTGCATACACACAGGGCCGGTTCTGCCATTAGGCAAACCAAGCGTCCGCTTGAGGGCGCAAGGACTCCGCAGCCGATGGGGGGGGCGGAAAAAATCAAGACTTGTCTTTACTAAGACCAGTGCTTTCAGTGCGCCGGAACGCGGCGGTACTCAGTACCGCCTCTTCCAAAAATGCCTATTGACAGTACCAGAACCTCTCCCTGCTCCCTGGGATTTGCGGTCCGAGGTAGGACCTAGAGTTGCGGAATCGAGGTAGGGCGGTCCGAGATGGGGTCGCCAGATGGAGATACACCATACCTAATGGAGGAAACAGTTGTATAATTATAAAACCTAGGGATCAATAAATTCTTCATATAATATGACTGATCACTAATATATATGGCTAAGAGTATGCCCCAATCCAATTCCCCTGGAATGTAACCCGGGGTGTACAGCGTCGGGATTGATGTCACACCTTAGTGAATGTGTGGGTACACTGTGCACATGTGAGGGGGGGTACATGTAACATCTATATGGTGAACCCAGATCTGTGGCCATTCATTTAGATATCTAAAATTATGATAAACCCGCACTGAGAGATCTCACACATATAACTGGGAATACCATATAATATAATATGAATATTACATCGATCTTGGACAATCTACAGATGATAGAGTCCTGAATATCCCTATGGTAAACATCTAATCCACTACCATCAATATATCCCAACTCTAGATAATGGTTAGGTATGGTAAACATCTAATCCACCACCATCAATATATCCCAACTCCAGATAATGGTTAGGTAGCCATGAATGTGAAGAAGACTGGCTCTGAAGTTTGACTAACATTGGAGCATGCGCAGTACCTTCTGTGAATATCCGAAACTGAGTCCTATAAACAGACTGGTGCGCAGCCGCGGTTTCCGGGCATGCGCAGTGAGCCATCGCTCCGATGTGGAGCGCAAATAAGGGACTCTTGGAACGCAAAGGAAGCGTGATTGGCTACCAGTGAACAGGTGATACCGACGTCATCGCCCGGCGCTGAGTTCAGCGCTGAGTCGGCAATGATGACGAGGCGGCGTTCCAGGAGTATGATAGGTTGTATGGTGGCACAGGTATTATTGGCAAAAAGGACCGGATTGGTCCAAATATTGGGCACACAGGTGCATTACAACCTGTTAAGCCCTGATAGGTGGGATGATGCTAGTAGGCGGTCCTAATAGGTATAAATACCGAGATGGTGGATCAGGAAGTTGATGCCCATTTTTCCCTCCTGAAGACGCTACAGATGTAGTGAAACATGTAGAGGGGGCATTTACAGCATTTTAACTAGCGGGAGTTGGTGTGCTATCTACGGTGGTACTGCAGCCCACCTGGGATACTTGATACATACACAGTGGCTAACTGTATACAATCCAAATACTATGATAAAGCACACCAACCCGTGATTTTAAGTGAACACACTCATCATTTAATATACACTCATTATTTAATTCTAATTTGAATACAAATAAAAGTTAAGTTTTAGGGGTGGGATTTAATAAGGGTATCAGTGACCCTGGGTTTCCCAGGGTCAAAGGTGTTTTTTAGCATACCGGAACGCTAATTTGCACTTTTTTTTTTTAATTTCCCGCCCCGGCCTGCGCGCCTGTAACTCACGGCGCGCAGGGGGGAAGGGAAGTATCTGTGAGCTTTGCTGTGCGTGCGCACACAGCGTCCCCCTGCATATCCCTTCGTTACCCCCCCTGTCCACCCCTCTGACCACCCCAAATGTGTAAATTTGAGTAGCCGTATTAGTCCAGTGATGCAGGTGCAAATCAAAAAATGTTGCATTATCTTGTAATACCTTTTTTATTGGACTAACAGAATTCTCTCATATTCTGTGCTGTACTGTATTCTCTTATATCCTCTATTGTACTGTATTCTCTTATATCCTGTGCTGTATGCAGGCTCGTCGCTACAGGACAGGCAAACCAAGCAATTGCTTGGGGCCCCGAGCTGGCTGGGGGCCCCCGAGCACAGCCAGTGCTTGCCCGTCCTGTAGTGATTAACAATCCTGCTCTTGGAGTTTGTGCTCTGGGAGGGCCCCCGAATGTCTGACATGTTTTTAAAATAAACTCACTTGCAGCTTTGGAGTTCTTCTCACCACACCACAATCACACTTCCCCCACCCCCGCTGCACTTGGTATCTTCCCTCAGCCCCCGACTCTTCTCTTCAGCCTTCAGCCGTCTGAGCAGGAGGAGGGGGCGGAGGGAGGAGAGAGCACAGAGCTGTGAGGAGAGGAGACCGCAGAGGCTGTACAACATGGGGCCTGACTACAGTAGGTGTCCCTGCATGTATTTGTGTATAAGTGTGTGTGTGTTGATATATATATTTGTGTACATATGTGTATGTCTATGTACTGTGCCTGTGTGTGAGTTACTACTGTGGATGACTATATGTAAAGTTCATGTGTGTATCTATACCAGTGTTTCCCAACCAGGGTGCCTCCAGTTGTTGCAAAACTACAACTCCCAGCATGCCCAGACAGCCAAAGGCTGTCTGGGCATGCTGGGAATTGTAGTTTTGCAACCTCTGTAGGCATCTTGGTTGGGAAACACTGATCTATTCTATCTGTGTGTGTATGAAGCATGTACAGTATGTAATGTGTACAGTGTGTGTGTATGATTCATGTACAGTATGTAATGTGTACAGTATGTGTGTATGATGCATGTATAGTATGTAATGTGTACAGTATGTGTGTGTATGATGCATGTACAGTATGTAATGTGTACAGAGTGTGTATATGAAGCATGCATGTACAGTATGTAATGTGTACAGTATGTGTGTGTGTATGAACCATGTATAGTATGTAATTTGTACAGTGTGTATGATGCATGTACAGTATGTAATGTGTACAGTATGTGTGTGTATGATGAATGTACAGTATGTAATGTGTACAGTGTGTGTGTGTGTATGAAGCATGCATGTACAGTATGTAATGTGTACAGTGTGTATGTGTGTATGATGCATGTACAGTATGTAATATGTACAGTATGTTGTGTGTGTATGATGCATGTACAGTATGTAATGTGTGCAGTGTGTGTGTATGATGCATGTACAGTATGTAATGTGTACAGTGTGTGTATGATGCATGTACAGTATGTAATGTGTACAGTGTGTGTGTGTGTGTGTATGATGCATGTACAGTATGTAATGTGTACAGTATGTGTGTGTATGATGCATGTATAGTATGTAATGTGTACAGTGTGTGTGTGTATGTATGATGCAAGTACAGTATGTAATGTGTACAGTGTGTGTGTGTGTGTATGATGCATGTACAGTATGTAATGTGTACAGTATGTTGTGTGTGTATGATGCATGTACAGTATGTAATGTGTACAGTTTGTGTGTGTATGATGCATGTACAGTGTGTAATGTGTACAGTGTGTGTGTGTGTGTGTGATGCATGTACAGTATGTAATGTGTACAGTGTGTGTGTGTGTGTGTGTGTGTGTATGATGCATGTACAGTATGTAATGTGTACAGTGTGTGTGTATGATGCATGTACAGTATGTAATGTATACAGTATGTGTGTGTGTATGAAGCATGTACAATATGTAATGTGTACAGTATGTGTGTGTGTATGATGCATGTACAGTATGTAATGTGTACAGTATCTCTGTGTATGAAGCATGCATGTACAGTATGTAAAGTATACAGTATGGTGTGTGTGTGTATGATGCATGTACAGTATGTAATGTATACAGTATGGTGTGTGTGTGTATGATGCATGTACAGTATGTAATATGTACAGTATGTTGTGTGTGTATGATGCATGTACAGTATGCAATGTACACAGTATGGCGTGTGTGTGTATGAAGCATGCATGTACAGTATGTAATGTGTACAGTATCTGTGCGTGTATGAAGCATGCATGTACAGTATGTAATGTGTATAGTATGTTGTGTGTGTATGAAGCATGCATGTACAGTATGTAATGTGTATTGTGTGTGTATATAATGCATGCAGTGGCAGATCCAGGGGGGGGGGAAACGGGGCAATTGCCTGTCCCGTGCGTGCGCCCATTGGAAAGCAACGCGGAGGAGCGGAGCAGTGAACAGGACATGCGCTGGCCAGCATGGTAAGTGACCAGCGGCACATCAGCTTCAGTGCTCCAACCAGCGCTCCTCCAGTCCCAGGACCTACTGCTATGGTGGCCGGACAAAATGAGCAGTGGTCAGAACACTGAAGTAGGGCAGTAAACAGGCATACAGCCTCCAGCCATACACTGAATGGCTGGAGGCTGTATGTCTGTGGGGGAACATACTACACCTAATGTGGGGGGACTATACTGCACCTAATGTGGGGTAAACTATACTGCCAACCTAATGTGGAGAACTATACTGCACCTAATGTGGAGAACTATACTGCACCTAATGTGGGGGACTATACTAATGTGGAGAACTATACTGCACCTAATGTGGGGAACTATACTGCACCTAATGTGGGGAGAACTATACTGCACCTAATGTGGAGAACTATACTGCACCTAATGTGGAGAACTATACTGCACCTAATGTGGGGGACTATACTAATGTGGAGAACTATACTGCACCTAATGTGGGGAACTATACTGCACCTAATGTGGAAAACTATACTGCACCTAATGTGGGGGACTATACTAATGTGGAGAACTATACTGCACCTAATGTGGGGAACTATATTAATGTGGAGAACTATACTGCACCTAATGTGGGGAACTATATTGCACCTAATGTGGAGAACTATACTGCACCTAATGTGGGGGACTATACTAATGTGGAGAACTATACTACACCTAATGTGGGGAACTATACTGCACCTAATGTGGAGAACTATACTGCATCTAATGTGGGGAGAACTATACTGCACCTAATGTGGGGAACTATAATGCCTAATGTGGGGGAACTATACTACACCTAATGTGGGGGAACACTGCTAGCCTAATGTGGGGGGAACTCTGCTGCACCTAATGTGGGGGGAACTCTGCTGCACCTAATGTGGGGGGGAACTCTGCTGCACCTAATGTGGGGGGAACTCTGCTGCACCTAATGTGGGGGGAACTCTGCAGCACCTAAGGTGGGGGGAACTGTGCCGCACCTAACGTGGGGGGAACTGTGCCCCACCTAACGTGGGGGGAACTGTGCCGCACCTAACGTGGGGGGAACTGTGCCGCACCTAACGTGGGGGGAACTGTGCCGCACCTAACGTGGGGGGAACTGTGCCGCACCTAACGTGGGGGGAACTGTGCCGCACCTAACGTGGGGGAAACTGTGCCGCACCTAAAGTTGGGGGGGACTGTGCCGTACCTAACGTGGGGGAACTGTGCTGCACCTAATGTGGGGGCCTCGTATAGACGTTCACTCACGTCGCGCTCCCAGCATTCAAGGGCCGGCGTTACTACGACCTGACGCCGGCCCTAGAGCATGACGTGCGTGAACATCAAGGGGGGGGGGGCCTCCATGTCCATTTTGCTTGGGGCCCCCAAATTCCTTCAAACGGCCCTGGCTGTATGTACTGTATTCTCTTGTATCCTGTGATGTACTGTATTCTCTTATATCCTGTGCTGTATGTACTGTCTTCTCTTATATCCTGTGCTGTACTGTATTCTCTTATATCCTGTGCTGTACTGTATTCTCTTATATCCTGTGCTGTACTGTATTCTCTTATGTCCTGTGCTGTACTATATTCTCTTATATTCTGTGCTGTATGTACTGTATTCTCTTATATCCTGTGCTGTATTGTATTCTCTTATATCCTGTGCTGTATGTACTGTCATCTCTTATATCCTGTGCTGTACTGTATTCTCTTATATCCTGTGCTGTATGTACTGTATTCTCTTATATCCTGTGCTGTACTATATTCTCTTATATCCTGTGCTGAATGTACTGTCTTCTCTTATATCCTGTGCTGTACTATATTCTCTTATAACCTGTGCTGTATGTACTGTATTCTCTTATATCCTGTGCTGTACTATATTCTCTTATATCCTGTGCTGTATGTACTGTCTTCTCTTATATCCTGTGCTGTACTATATTCTCTTATAACCTGTGCTGTATGTACTGTATTCTCTTATATCCTGTGCTGTACTATATTCTCTTATATCCTGTGCTGTATGTACTGTCTTCTCTTATATCCTGTGCTGTACTATATTCTCTTATATCCTGTGCTGTATGTACTGTATTCTCTTATATCCTGTGCTGGATGTACAGTGGTCCCTCAACATACGATGGTAATTCGTTCCAAACGACCCATCGTTTGTCGAATCCATCGTATGTTGAGGGATCCGTGCAATGTAAAGTATAGGAAGATGTACTCACCTGTCCCCGTCGCTCTGGACCAGGTCCTCACCGCTCCCGATGCTGTCCCAGGGGCTCCCGATGCTGTCCCGCTGCTCCGGTGTCTTCTTCGCGATCCTCCGGTGTCTTGCGCATCTTCTGCAGGGTCCGGGCCTCGCTTTCTGGTGACGTTATTACGCTGCTGCGTCGGCGCGGCGTGCGTAGTGACGTAATAACGACGCCGGAAAGCGAGGCCCGGACCCTGGAGAAGATGCCCAAGACACCGGAGGATCGCGAAGTGGACCCGGAGCAGCGGGAATAGGTAAGTGAACCTGCTGGGGCACATTACACTGCTATCCGACAGCAGCTTAAGCATTTTGCGCTGTCGGATAGCAGTTAATGCGATGGCCCCGACATATAAAAGCATCGTATGTCGATGCTGACATAGACATGCGATGGCCTCTGAGAGGCCATCGTATGTCGATTTTATCATATGTCGGGGCCATCGTAGGTCGGGGGGTTACTGTACTGTCTTCTCTTATAACCTGTGCTGTGTGTACTGTATTCTCTTATATCCTGTGCTGTACTGTATTCTCTTATATCCTGTGCTGTACTGTAGTCTCTTATAACCTGTGCTGTACTGTATTCTCTTATATCCTGTGCTGTACTGTATTCTCATATCCTGTGCTGTACTGTATGCTCTTATAACCTGTGTTGTACTGTATTCTCTTATATCCTGTGATGTACTGTATTCTCTTATATCCTGTGCTGTACTGTCTTCTCTTATATCCTGTGCTGTACTGTATTCTCTTATAACCTGTGCTGTACTGTCTTCTCTTATAACCTGTGCTGTGCTGTATTCTCTTATTATCTGTGCTGTATGTACTGTCTTCTCTTATTACCTGTGCTGTACTGTATTCTCTTATAACCTGTGCTGTATGTACTGTCTTCTCTTATATATTGTGCTGTACTGTATTCTCTTATAACCTGTGCTGTATGTATTGTCTTCTCTTATATACTGTGCTGTGCTGTATTCTCTTATAACCTGTGCTGTACTGTATTCTCTTATATCCTGTGCTGTACTGTATTCTCTTATATCCTGTGCTGTACTGTAGTCTCTTATAACCTGTGCTGTACTGTATTCTCTTATATCCTGTGCTGTACTGTATTCTCATATCCTGTGCTGTACTGTATGCTCTTATAACCTGTGTTGTACTGTATTCTCTTATATCCTGTGATGTACTGTATTCTCTTATATCCTGTGCTGTACTGTCTTCTCTTATATCCTGTGCTGTACTGTATGCTCTTATAACCTGTGCTGTGCTGTATTCTCTTATTATCTGTGCTGTATGTACTGTCTTCTCTTATTACCTGTGCTGTACTGTATTCTCTTATAACCTGTGCTGTATGTACTGTCTTCTCTTATATATTGTGCTGTACTGTATTCTCTCATAACCTGTGCTGTATGTATTGTCTTCTCTTATATACTGTGCTGTGCTGTATTCTCTTATAACCTGTGCTGTACTGTATTCTCTTATATCCTGTGCTGTATGTACTGTAGTCTCTTATATAATGTAGCTGTACTGTATTCTCTTATATCCTGTGCTGTACTGTATTCTCATATCCTGTGCTGTATGTACTGTATTCTCTTATAACCTGTGCTGTATGTACTGTATTCTCTTATATCCTGTGCTGTACTGTATTCTCATATCCTGTGCTGTATGTACTGTATTCTCTTATAACCTGTGCTGTATGTACTGTATTCTCTTATATCCTGTGCTGTACTGAATTCTCTTATAACCTGTGCTGTATGTACTGTATTCTCCTATATCATGTGCTGTACTGTATTCTCTTATATCCTGTGCTGTGCTGTATTCTCCTATATCCTGTGCTGTACTGAATTCTCTTATAACCTGTGCTGTGCTGTATTCTCTTATAACCTGTGCTGTATGTACTGTATTCTCTTATATCCTGTGCTGTACTGCATTCTCTTATATCCTGTGCTTTACTGTATTCTATTATATCATGTGCTGTACTGTCATCTCTTATATCCTGTGCTGTACTGTATGCTCTTATAACCTGTGTTGTACTGTATTCTCTCATAACCTGTGCTGTACTGTATTCTCTTATTATCTGTGCTGTATGTACTGTCTTCTCTTATATTCTGTGCTGTACTGTATTCTCTTATTACCTGTGCTGTATGTACTGTCTTCTCTTATTACCTGTGTTGTACTGTATTCTCTTATTATCTGTGCTGTACTGTCTTCTCTTATTACCTGTGCTGTACTGTCATCTCTTATATCCTGTGCTGTACTGTATTCCCTTATAACCTGTGCTGTGTTGTATTCTCTTATAACCTGTGCTGTACTGTATTCTCTTATTATCTGTGCTGTACTGTATTCTATTATATCCTTTGCTGTACTGTATTCTCTTATAACCTGTGCTGTATGTACTGTCTTCTCTTATTACCTGTGCTGTACTGTCTTCTCTTATAACCTGTGCTGTATGTTCTGTCTTCTTTTATTACCTGTGCTGTACTGTCTTCTCTTATATCCTGTGCTGTACTGTATTCTCTTATATCCTTTGCTGTACTGTATTCTCTTATAACTTGTGCTGTATGTACTGTCTTCTCTTATTACCTGTGCTGTACTGTCTTCTCTTATAACCTGTGCTATACTGTATTCTATTATAACCTGTGCTATACTGTATTCCCTTATATCCTGTGCTGTACTGTATCCTCTTATATCCTGTGCTGTATGTACTGTATTCTATTATAACCTGTGCTGTACTGCCTTCTCTTATATCCTGTGCTGTAGTGTCTTCTCTTATATCCTGCGCTGTACTGTATTCTATTATAACCTGTGCTATACTGTATTCTCTTATATCCTGTGCTGTACTGTATTCTCTTATATCCTGTGCTGTATGTACTGTATTCTATTATAACCTGTGCTGTACTGTCTTCTCTTACATCCTGTACTGTACTGTATTCTCTTATATCCTGTGCTGTACTGTATTCTCTTATAACCCGTGCTGTACTGTATTCTCTTATATCCTGTACTGCAGTTTATTCTCTTATATCCTGTGCTGTACTGTATTCTCTTATAACCTGTGCTGTACTGTATTCTCTTATAACCTGTGTTGTACTGTCTTCTCTTATAACCTGTGCTGTACTGTCTTCTCTTATATCCTGTGCTATACTGTATTCTCTTATAACCTGTGCTGTACTGTATTCTCTTATATCCTGTGCTGTACTGTCTTCTATTATATCCTGTGCTGTACTGTATTCTCTTATAACCTGTGCTGTACTGTATTCTCTTATATCCTGTGCTGTACTGTATTCTCTTATATCCTGTGCTGTACTGTATTCTCTTATAACCTGTGCTGTACTGTATTCTCTTATATCCTGTGCTGTACTGTATTCTCTTATAACCTGTGCTGTACTGTATTCTCTTATATCCTGTGCTGTATTGTATTCTCTTATATCCTGTGCTGTACTGTATTATCTTATAACCTGTGCTGTACTGTCTTCTCTTATATTCTGTGATGTACTGTCTTCTCTTATAACCTGTGCTGTACTCTCTTCTATCCTGTGCTGTACTGTATGCTCTTATAACCCGTGCTGTACTGTATGCTCTTATAACCTGTGCTGTACTGTATTCTCTTATATCATGTGCTGTACTGTATTCTCTTATAAACTGTGCTGTATGTACCGTCTTCTCTTATTACCTGTGCTGTACTGTATTCTCTTATTATCTGTGCTGTATGTACTGTCTTCTCTTATATTCTGTGCTGTACAGTATTCTCTTATTACCTGTGCTGTATGTACTGTCTTCTCTTATTACCTGTGTTGTACTGTATTCTTTTATTATCTGTACTGTACTGTCTTCTCTTATTAACCTGTGCTGTACTGTCATCTCTTATATCCTGTGCTGTACTGTATTCTCTTATTATCTGTGCTGTACTGTATTCTCTTATATCCTTTGCTGTACTGTCTTCTCTTATAACCTGTGCTGTATGTTCTGTCTTCTCTTATTACCTGTGCTGTACTGTCTTCTCTTATATCCTGTGCTGTACTGTATTCTCTTATATCCTTTGCTGTACTGTATTCTATTATAACCTGTGCTATACTGTATTCTCTTATATCCTGTGCTGTATGTACTGTATTCTATTATAACCTGTGCTGTACTGTCTTCTCTTACATCCTGTACTGTAGTGTCTTCTCTTATATCCTGTGCTGTACTGTATTCTCTTATAACCTGTGCTGTACTGTATTCTCTTATATCCTGTACTGCAGTTTATTCTCTTATATCCTGTGCTGTACTATATTCTCTTATAACCTGTGCTGTACTGTCTTCTCTTATATCCTGTGCTGTACTGTCTTCTCTTATATCCTGTGCTGTACTGTATTCTCTTATGACCTGTGCTGTACTGTATTCTCTTATATCCTGTGCTGTACTGTCTTCTATTATATCCTGTGCTGTACTGTATTCTCTTACAACATGTGCTGTACTGTATTCTCTTATATCCTGTGCTGTACTGTATTCTCTTATATCCTGTGCTGTACTGTATTATCTTATAACCTGTGCTGTACTGTCTTCTCTTATATCCTGTGCTGTACTGTCTTCTCTTATAACCTGTGCTGTACTCTCTTCTCTTATATCCTGTGCTGTACTGTATGCTCTTATAACCCATGCTGTACTGTATTCTCTTATAACTAGTGTTGCTCACGAATATTCGCAATTCGAATATTATTCGCGAATATCGCATATTCGCGAATTCGCGAATTTCGCGAATATAGCGCTATATATTCATAATTACGACTATTCGTTTTTTTTTTGTTTTTTTTCTTCACAGTACACATCACAGTGATCATCCCTCTCTGCTTCCAGCTTGTGTGGTGTAAAGAAGGCTGTAATACTACTGTGTGAGACTGGCGTGCGAAAATTCGCATATGCGAATTTTCGCGTATGCTAATTTTGTGTGTGCTAATATTCACATATGTTAATTTTCGCATACGCGAATTTTCGCATATGCAAAAATAAAACGAGCATATGCGAATATTCGCGAATATATGACGAATATTCATCCATATATTCGCGAATATTCGCGAATTCGAATATGGCCTATGCCGCTCAACACTACTTATAACCTGTGCTGTACTGTATTCTCTTATATCATGTGCTGTACTGTATTATCTTATAACCTGTGCTGTACAGTCTTCTCTTATATCCTGTGCTGTACTGTATTCTCTTATATCCTGTGCTGTACTGTATTCTCTTATGACCTGTGCTGTATGTACTGTAGTCTCTTATATCCTGTGCTGTACTGTATTCTCTTATGACCTGTGCTGTATGTACTGTAGTCTCTTATATCCTGTGCTGTACTGTATTCTCTTATGACCTGTGCTGTATGTACTGTAGTCTCTTATATCCTGTGCTGTGCTGTATTCTCTTATATCCTGTGCTGTACTGTATTCTCTTATGACCTGTGCTGTATGTACTGTAGTCTCTTATATCCTGTGCTGTACTGTATTCTCTTATATCCTGTGCTGTGCTGTATTCTCTTATAACCTGTGCTGTATGTACTGTATTCTCTTATAACCTGTGCTGTACTGTATTCTCTTATATCCTGTGCTGTACTGTCTTCTCTTATATCCTGTGCTGTACTGTATTCTCTTTTGCATCTCATTTTGTCCTGCTTAATTACAGTCTCTCCCCTTCTCCTTCCACCGTCCCTCTCCCTTTTTCACATCCTTATCCAGTCTATGTTCCTATAGCAGGACAATTTATGGCCCATGTTAGGCTGGGTTCACACTACGGTTTGTCATTACGGTTCCCGTATACGGGTGGGAGGAGGGGGGCGGGGCTTAATCGCGGCGCCCGCACTCAGCCGTATTCGGGAACCGTAGTTAATGTATGTCTATGAACCGACCGGAGTGAACTGCAGCCTCCGGTCAGCTGCTTTTTCGGCCGTATGCTGTTTCCTGACCGCAAGCAAAAACGTGTATAGACATACATTAACTATGGTTCCCTATACGGCTGAGTGCGGGTGCCGCGATTAAGCCCCGCCTACCCATCCTCCCAGCTGTATACAGGAACCGTAATGACAAACCGTAGTGTGAACCCAGCCTTAGTATGAATTCTCCACATCTATTGTCTTAACCCCTGCATATTTGTGAGATGTAACCTGTGTCTTTTGTCTGTGAGCGTAGATTTGCTTTGGACTTGATAAAGGGACGAATCCCGAAAGCTTCTCTACAAAATTCTTAGTCCAATAAAAAAGGTTTCACAAGATACTGCAACATTTTTTGATTTGCATATATATATATATATATATATATATATATATATATATATATCTTGCACATTCCACATGTAACTGCTTGATAATTGCTAAGCCAGCAGAAACATTGCCTTTCGTAAGAACACTTGTTTAAATTAACCCACGCCTTTATGCAAGTACTTGTATCACGGTGTACTTCAGTGATTCCTCTTCGAGATAGATGATAGATATAGATATGAGATAGACAGACAGATAGATAGATAGATAGATATGAGATAGATATGAGATAAGCAGATCAATAGATATAAGATTAGTAAGGCATGTTACAGTGATATAGTTGATAGACATACCGACAGAAAGGTATAAGATAGATAGACAGATATATTTAAAAAAATGAGATAGATACATAGATAGATAGATAGATAGATAGGTGGAAATGGGATAGATATAGATTGACACATGGCAGAAACATGCCTCTCTAGTGTGTGACACCTACACATCCACTCTTATAGCTTATGTAAGAGATAAATAGATAGATAGATAGATAGATCCATAGATAGATAGATAAAATATATATATATATATATATATATATATATATATATATATATTTATATTTCAGCACTCCTTAGTTATAATGTTTTCTCAGTGGGTCATTTAACAAAACTGTTCTGTTGGCAGAATTTGCCTTATTGAAGGCCTTCCTCATGTGTTGAGCAGGATAGCCTTGTTTTTTTTATTTATTAACCTGTTGGGGACGAAGGGCGTATGGATACGCCCTTGCGTCCTGGTACTTAAGGACGAAGGGCGTATCCATATGCCCGTGGGAATTTCGGTCCCTGCCGCGTGGGGACCGGACCAGGGTGACTGCTGATATCTATCAGCAGGCACCCCGTGCAAATGCCCAGGGGGGTCTCATGTCGGCAATCGGCTCAAATCGCAAGTGAATTCACACTTGTGATTTGCGCCGAATCCGGGTCATTACGGGTCTATGGTGACCCGGTGACCCGGAATAGTAGGGGGATCGCGGCTGTCTAAGACACCTACGATCCCCCTGAAGGGATAGGAGTGAGGTGGCAGGGGTGCCACCCCTCCTATCCCTGCTATTGGTGGTCTAGACGCGATCACCAATAGCAGATCAGGGACGGAGGGGTTTACTTTCGTTTTCCCCGTCCTGCCCACCCACAATAGGTGGGGCAGAATGGAGAAATGAGGGGGCCGAACGCCGAAGGTCCACTTACCCCTCCGGAGGCTGCGGGCGGCGGTGATTGGCGGGCAGCGACGGAGATCGGCGCAGGCGGCAGAAGAAGACAGCTCCCTGGATCCTACGGAAGCCGGTAAGTTGCCTAGCAACATCTGGAGGGCTGAAGTCTGAGACTGTAGCCCTCCAGATGTTGCAAAACTACAACTCCCAGCATGCCCAGCCAGCTGTTTGCTGTTTGGGCATGCTGGAATATGTAGTTTTGCAACAGCTGGAGGGCTGCAGTTTGAGACCACTATATAGTGGTCTCTAAACTGTATCCCTCCAGATCTTGCAAAACTACAACTCCTAGCATGCTCAAACAGCTCTTTACTGTCTGGTCATGCTGGGATTTGTAGTTTTGCAACATCTGGAGGGTCACAGTTTGGAGATCACTGGGCAGTGGTCTATAAACTGTAGCCCTCCAGATGTTGCAAAACTGCAAATCCCAGCATGCCCAAACAGCAAACAGCTGTCTCACCATGCTGGGAGTTGTAGTTGCGTAACCTCCTGCTGTTGCATAACTACATCTCCCATCATGCCCTTCGGCGATTAGTACATGCTGGGAGTTGTAGTTTTGCAACAGCTGGAGGCACACTGGTTGGAAAACTCTGAGTTAGGTAACAGAACCTAACTGAAGGTTTTCCAACCAGTGTGCCTCCAGCTGTTGCAAAAGTACAACTCCCAGCATGCATGGTATGTCAGTACATGCTGGGAGTTGTACTTTTGCAACAGCTGGAGGCACACTGGTTGGAAAATACTGTTAGGTAACAGAACCTAACTGAAGGTTTTCCAACCAGTGTGCCTCCAGCTGTTGCAAAAGTACAACTCCCAGCATGCACTGTCTGTAAGTGCATGCTGGGAGTTGTGGTTTGAAACAGCTGGAGGTTTACCCCCCCCCCCCCCCCCATGTGAACGTACAGGGTACATTCACATGGGCAGGTTTACAGTAAGTTTCCTGCTTCAAGTTTGGTCTGCGGCAAATTTTTCGCCGCAGCTCAAACTCCCAGCAGGGAACTCACCGTAACACACCAGTGCGAACGTACCCTAAAAACACTACACTACACTAACACATAATAAAGGGTAAAACACTACATATACACCCCTTACACTGCCCCCCCCCCCCAATAAAAATGAAAAACGTATTGTACGGCAGTGTTTCCAAAACGGAGCCTCCAGCTGTTGCAAAACAACAACTCCCAGCATTTCTGGACAGCCACTGACTGTCCAGGCATGCTAGGAGTTAAGCAACAGCTGGAGGCACCTTGGTTGGGAATCACTGGCGTAGAATACCCCTATGTCCACCCCTATGCAATTCCTAATTTAGTCCTCAAATGCGCATGGGGCTCTCTCACTTCGGAGCCCTGTTGTATTTCAAGGAAACAGTTTAGGGCCACATATGGGGTATTTCCATAATCGGGAGAAATTGCACTACAGGCTTTTTCTCCTTTTACCCCTTATGAAAAGGAAAAGTTGGGGCTACACCAGCCTGTTAGTGTAAAAAAAAAAAAAAAAATGTTTTCACTAACATGCTGGTGTTGCCCCATACTTTTTATTTTCACAAGCAGTAAAAGAAAAAAAAGCCCCCCAAAATTAGTAACGCAATTTCTCCTGAGTACAGAAATACCCCATATGTGGGTGTAAAATGCTCTGCGGACGCACAACAAGGCTCAGGAGTGAGAGCGCACCATGTACATTTGTGGCCTAAATTGGTGATTTGCACAGGGGTCGCTGATTTTACAGTGGTTCTGACATAAACGCAAAAACATAAATACCCACATGTGACCCCATTTTGGAAACTACACCCCTCACGAAACGTAAAAAGGGGTATAGTGAGCCTGAACACCCCACAGGTGTTTGACGAATTTTCATTAAATTTGGATGGGAAAATGAAAAAAAAAATTTTTTTCACAAAAATGCTGGTGTTACCCTAAATTTTTCATTTTCACAAGGGAAAATAGGAATAAAGCCCCCCAAAATTTGTAACCCCATTTCCCCTGAGTAAGAACATACCCCATATGTGGATGTAAAGTGCTCGGCAGGTGCATTACAATGCTCAGAAGAGAAGGAGCGCCATTGGGATTTTGAAGAGAAAATGTGTCCGGAATTGAAGGCCACGTGTGTTTACAAAGATCCCATAGCGCCAGAACAATGGACCCCCCCCCACATGTGACACCATTTTGGAAACTACACCCCTCATGTAGTGTATTAAGGGGTACAGTGAGCATTTACGCCCCACATGTGTCTGACAGATTTTTGGAACAGTGGTCCGTGAAAATGAAAAATACAATTTTTCATTTGCACAGTCCACTGTTCCAAAGATCTGTCAAACGCCAGTGGGGTGTACATACTCACTGCACCCCTTAATAAATTCTGTGAGGGGTGTAGTTTCCAAAATGGGGTCACATGTGGGGGGGACCACTGTTCTGGCACCACGGGGGGCTTTGTAAACGCACATGGCCCCTTACTACCATTCCAAACGAATTCGCTTTCCAAAAGCTCAATGGCGTTCCTCCTATTCTGAGCATTGTTGTTCGCCTGCAGAGCATTTTACGTCTTAACATGGGGTATTTACATACTCAGAAGAGATGGGGTTAAAAATTTGGGGGGGCATTCTCTCCCATAACCCTTTGTAAAAATGGTAAATTTGGGGAAGAAACTGCACTTTAGTGAAAAATTTTTTTTTTTAATTTACACATCCGATTTTAACGAAAAGTCGTTAAACACCTTCTTGGTGTTAAGGCTCACTGGACCCCTTGTTACGTGCCTTGAGGGGTGTAGTTTCCAAAATGGTATGCCTTGTGGGGTTTTCTGCTGTTCTGGCACCATAGGGGCTTCCTAAATGTGACATGCCCCCCAAAAACCATTTTAGCAAAATTCACTCTCCAAAATCCCATTGTTGCTCCTTCCCTTCTGAGCCCTCTACTGCACCCGCCGAACACTTGACATACACATATGAGGTATTTCCTTACTCAAGAGAAATTGGGTTACAAATTTTTTTTTTTCTCCTATTACCACTTGTAAGAATTCAAAAACTGGGTCTACAAGAACATGCGAGTGTAAAAAATGAAGATTTTGAATTTTCTCCTTCACTTTGCTGCTATTCCTGTGAAACACCTAAAGGGTTAAAAAACTTACTGAATGTCATTTTGGATACTTTGAGTAGTGCAGTTTTTATAATTGGGTCATTTGTGGGGTATTTCTAATAGGAAGGCCCTTCAAATCCACTTCAAACCTGAACTGGTCCCTGAAAAATTCCAATTTTGAAAATTTTGTGAAAAATTGGAAAATTGCTGCTGAACTTTGAAGCCCTCTGATGTCTTTCAAAAGTAAAAACATGTCAACTTTATGATGTAAATATAAAATAGACATATTGTATTTGTGAATCAATATATAATTTATTTGGAATGTCTATTTTCCTTACAAGCAGAGAGCTTCAAAGTTAGAAAAATACAAAATTTTCTAATTTTTCATCAAATTTTTGAATTTTTAACCAAGAAATTATGCAAGTATCGACAAAAATTTACCACTACCATAAAGCACAATATGTCACGAAAAAAACAATCTCGGAATCATATTTATAAGTAAAAGCATCCCAGAGTTATTAATGCTTAAAGTGACAGTGGTCAGATTTGCAAAAAATGCTCCAGTCCTTAGGGTCAAAATGGGCTCCGTCCCCAAGGGGTTAAAGAGTATATTACTCTCATGCATAAATTGGCTCTCCTCAGAGCAGTTCCTCTTGGCCCTCAAGTACTGCCCAATGGGGATATTGCGTCTTAAAGACGCAGGATGCATACTCTCCCATTGTAAGAAACTATTGGTGGCAGTGGGTTTTCTGTATAACTTAGTTTGAATCCTATTACTCTGGTCAATATAAATGGTGATGTCCAAAAAATGAATGGACCTCTCCCCTATTTCCGAGGTAAAGTTCATTCCAATGGCGTTACTGTTTAGTTTAGAAACAAATTCTGTAAATAAACACAAGGGCCCCTCCCAAAAAATCTAAATATCGTCAATGTACCTTCCCCAAAAAGAAATGTGCTGTGTATACAAACTAAAATCCTCACCAAAAACAAAAGTGCTCTCCCACCACCCCAAAAAAAGGTTTGCATAAATGGGTGCACAGGAAGACCCCATGGCGGTGCCCTTCAACTGATGGTAGAAGGCGCCGCCAAAGAGAAAAAAATTGTGTGTTAATACAAAAGATAAGAGTTGAAGAACAAACTCATTGTGTTTAATAAAGTGCCTACTTTTAGTGTCAAGAAAGGTGCTGATTGCCCTTAAACCAAATTCATGCTGAATGTTGCTATAAAGGCCCTCCACATCTAAACTCATAAGTGACGTGCTTTCAGTGACTATTAGATCATTAATCTTAGAAACAGTGTCCTTTGTGTCTCTTAAATAAGAAGAAAGGGAAGGTACAAAAGGAAATAAAATCTTATCCAGGTACTGGCTTGCGCCTTATGTTAAATTGTTGCTCCCTGACACAATGGGACGACCCTTGAGAGGGATCGTCCCCTTGTGCATCTTTGGGAGTGCATAAAACGTTGAAACGGTTGGTTTCACATTGTAAATTAACTTTCTCTCATCTACTGTAATCACTCCATCTACCTGGGCTACTTTCAAAATGGAATTCAACTCTCTCAGGTAAGATTCTGTAGGGTCCTTTGTCAATAATTGATATGTATCCTTATCATCCAGGATGCGATGGACCATTTGACAATACTGATCAGTGTCCATGACAACAATATTGCCTCCTTTATCGGAGGCTTTTATTGGAATAGTGTCATTATTTTGTAATCTCTCCAACGCTTCGTTTTCTGCTATTGTCAAGTTACTGTGTATCATCGACCTTCTAGGATGGATTTTTTGGATGTCATCAGTAACTACCTTGACAAAAGTGTCTATTTGGGAATACTGGGCAAAGGATAGTGTCATTTTTGATCTCGGCTTAAGATCGGTAAGTGATATAGCCAGATGTGCATCAAGCCCTTCGCTCTCATCAATTAGAGACTCCAGGACATTAATGGCTTCTCTTTCCCTCCTATACTGTGTCCTATCGTTTCTCTCATTTTGGGTATGCCATTTGTGCAAAGCCAGCTTTCTGGCAAATAGGTTTATATCCTTTACCCAATCAAATTCACTGAATTTGGGTATCGGGGTAAAGGATAAACCTCTCTTCAAAAGGGATTCCTCAGCCGTACTCAAGGGATAGGATGACAAATTAAAAATTTGCATCCTATCCTCATCCATTGTATCAATAGATGACTGTATATCCGCTCCATTGTGGGGGACTGTCTGCAGTCTATCATCTGTTAACTGGTTTATATCCCCAATGGTTAGCTGCCTGGGCCCACTGCTCCCATTGGTTGATTGCCTATCCCCGCCTGAGTCCCCCCCCCCTAAAAAATGAGGTTTTGAAAGGGGGGATTCATCATGTTTGGAATGGGGTAAGGCTGTTGTATACCTGGCATACTCATTGGACATATAGGTAACACAGTATGTGCCATGGTATGCTGACCTCCATTCAGAGGCGTAATTTGAAATCTCTGTGGTGGCATCATACCCACATGTTGGGACAAGCCATAAGACGACCCATGACCCCCAGATGTACCACATGTTGGATTAGTTGGTATACTATCCTTTTTTGTTGATGGCTTTTTTGGATTATAAGGATATTTCCTCGAGGGTCCTTTAAAATCCGATCATTTATATTTTCTTTTTGTGCCTGAGTTGTTGCTGGAGTCAGAGTAATATTCAGTGCCTGAGGTGTCTGACTCTGATCTTGTTGGCTGTTGTTGAGTTTGGGGTCTATTGTAAGTTTTGTGTGTTTGATTTTTTTTTCTTTATAAGTGTAGACTCTTCCGGTGGAAAAATCAGTATAATCTCTGATATATTTCTGGTGTTTACGTTATTTGATCTCACTTTTCTCAAGATTTTTTTTTGTAGTTTCTGTTGTAAAATACTAAATTCAGGATTAGATGAAAATCCTTGAATCTGTTTAATTTCAGAGTCAAGTTTACTTGTTACTTTTTGAAGGTAAACCCTCTCATATTCCAGCAAGTAGTTCACTAATCTAAGGGAATTCTCCGTTTGTAAACGTTCCCACCCTTTAATGAAATTCTCGTCCTCTCTATGAGTACTGGGTGTGAGAGGAGACCTTAGACCACGATATACCAGCTGTTGTTGGGAGTATGTCTCCAAACTGGAGACCTCCCACCATGTACGTGTTACGCCGAGCGCTCCGGGTCCCTGCTCCTCCCCGAAGCGCTCGCGGCGTTTCTCTCCCTGCAGCGCCCCGGTCAGACCCGCTGACCGGGAGCGCTGCACTGACATGGCCGGCGGGGATGCGATTCGCATAGCGGGACGCTCCCGCCCGCGAATCGCACCCCAGGTCACTTACCTGTCCCGGTCCCCGGCTGTCATGCTCTGGCGCGCGCGGCTCCGCTCTCTAGGGTGCGCGCGCGCCAGCACTGTGAGATTTAAAGGGCCAGTGCACCAATGATGGTGCCTGGCCCAATCACCTTGATTAGCTGCACCTGTTCCTTGCCCTACTTATGCTCACTTCCCCTGCACTCCCTTGCCGGATCTTGTTGCCTTAGTGCCTAGAGAAAGCTATTACTGTGTTTGTCCATACTGTGTTCCTGACCTCCAGCTATTGCCTTATTGACTACGAACCTTGCCGCCTGCCCCGACCTTCTGCTACGTCTGACCTAGTCTCTGCCTAGTCCTTCTGTCCCACGCCTTCTCAGCAATCAGCGAGGTTGAGCCGTTGCTAGTGGATACGACCTGGTTGCTACCGCCGCAGCAAGACCATCCCGCTTTGCGGCGGGCTCTGGTGAATACCAGTAGCATCTTAGAACCAGTCCACCGGCACGGTCCACGCCAATCCCTCGCTGACACAGAGGATCCACTACCTGTAAGCCGAATCGTGACAGTACGAATATACGATTTATAGGTTTTATTCAAGGTTTTAAAAGCTTGATGTATGTCTACCTGATTAAGTGGTAAATTGACTACTGAAAATACATGAGGTGCAGTTTACATCAATCAGAATCATCAACTTGGTTACCGGTTCCACCGAGAGGCTGTTACACTTGGGGTCATTGTACTAACTGTAAATTTATATGTAAGAGGAGAAATTTCAGTAATCCGTTAGACAATAAAGTATATGAGATCAATGAGTTCATAAACTTTGGTACTAAAAATATCATTTACATTGCCCAATGCCCATGTTTTAAACTTTATGTAGGCAAAACCACACAGGAATTCCGGAAAGAATTAGCAAACATGTTAGCACAATTCGGAACTGAGGTTGAGACACCTTTATCTGTACATATGAGGTCCATACATTCAACACAAAAATATGCAATAAAATTTTGGGGTTTGAAGAAAAGGGTTCTTAATGAACGGAAAGATGACATTGATAAGATCTTATTAAGAGAAGAGGCACGGTGGATTTACCGGCTAAGGACTTTAAGTCCTACAGGCCTAAATGAAGGCTTTTCATATTCCGCATTCTTAAATGGCTGATTAATAATCTTTTCTCAATAGTGAATTCAGAGTACACTTTTAAAATTTCATTAAATGATGCGGCTTACTTACCTGTAGTATTAATGCCATTGTTTGTTCTCACTGGTAATTCTTCATCTTAATCCCTATACCATCATAAAAGACAAAAAAAAAGAAATAGATCGTTAGGGGTGGTAAATGATAATGGGGATATTCATGTAATAAACTCCTATAAGGAGAACCAATGTTAATTGAGTGGCCTGGCCACGGGTTGTGGCATTGGCTAGGAATGTAATTATCAAATTGCACAAAAGGGTAATTAATTTTAAATTTCCTTAAATTTTTGTTCATGTGGGAAAACATTCATTAAGTTTAGGATTGAGTATATGTTTGATTCTGGTATTGAGACAATATATGGCATTACTAATATGGTAAGTGTATGTGCAGTACAAGTATGTACATATTTTGTTTTATACTTCATAACAGCTTGCCATTTATTGGCTTTATTATATAAACTGTTATTATGGCATAATAATATCTACAGGTTGTAAAATTGTACCCCTTATTGATGTTTAATATAAATGCATGACAGCGTTACTCCACTTTGCTTTTAGTTATGAATCAGGTTGTGGGCAGTATATTGACCTAGCTAGAATACCTACCTGTTACTAGTTTACTGATTTTCGGGTTGTAAAAGTTCTAAGTGCAAGAGCATGCGCAGTAACAACATTTGAGGTACGTGGAGACTAAGTTCAAAGACATGCCCAGCTCTGCTAATTGTGTCTCCAGGAGCTAAGTCCCGGAGCATGTGCAGTATCAGTGAGCGCTCGTCAAATGCTTATAGCGCAAGCGCGTACCTACAGCGGCCGGGGTTAGATGGTGACGTGTTGTCAGCTGAACAGTCACATGATCCGGTGATGACGGGGACTACGGAGATGGGAGAACTGACGTAGCGGTAGGTGATAGGTACTTGGATATGTGGAGGATGATGTGGTATGTCAACAAAAGATGTGATTGGGGTTAACCAGCGCATTATGATGACTAACAGGCCGCATCAGCGAGCGCATCAGAAGTGATGCGCAGTGGAGGTAATTGGCGATCATATAAAAGGGTGATTGATGCATAGTATACCTGACCTCTTTGAAAAAGCCAGGATACACTGGCGAAACGTTAGATAGAGAGGCTGTAATGTTTTTATAAAACAGCATCCCAGTGGCTGAATAAGAAAGCTCTAATATAGTAGGGGGTCTCCCAAGTCAGCGGTGGCAGCGCTGTCTGGGGGCACCTTTAACTAACCATAGTGACACTGGTCACAATATATGCTATAGGCGGTTTACACTGTGACCACTAAGTGGATGACCAAAATTTTAAAACTTTTTCACTATGGTACCAAATAAGCACTAGTATTTTTATAGTAGAAATAAAAGTTAAGTTTTATATATTAGATTTAAGTTGTCTCTAGTTTAGGGCAGTCCTTAGGGACTAGTCCCTAAAATTGTTGTTAAACATACCTATAGGAAACTTGATGGTGACCCTAAAAGAGAGATTATGTAGTAACAAAGCATTTATGGAGAATTTAATAGATAAGGATTTGAGACAGTTTCTGATTATTAAATACCCAGTTACCCCTATGATTTATGTACTTCCAAAAATACATAAATCTTTGACAAATCCACCCGGTCAACTTATAGTGTCCGGGCAAAATACCCTCCTAAGTAATGCTTCTATTTTTTTGGACAGGATATTAAGACCTTTTGTGTTTCGTACTTCATCATATATTCAAGATTCTAACGATTTTTTGTTGAAAATCAAAAACACTCAAATTTCTGATCATACGCTGTTGGTATCTTTCGATATCACCAGCTTGTACACGTCCAACAATCATGACAGAGGGATAGCTGCAGTGGCTAAAGCATTGGCAACTTCAGATTTCCCCATGGTGGCCCGTGAATTTATGTTACAGTTGTTAGAACTTATTTTAACCAACAATTATTTTGTGTTTGAGGATGTTTTTTATTTACAGCTAATCGGGACCGCCAATTTGTTTGTTGCGTCACTGGAGGAAGATGTCGTCTATCCACCCACCATTTCAGACATTGTCTGGGAGATTTATCAACGACATCTTCCTCCTGTGGGATGGCTCCCTCCAGGAGTTATTGACATTTCATGAATTCTTGAATAATATGAATCCAAATATTACATTTACCATGACCCAATCTGCTGTGAGTGTGAGCTTTTTGGATGTACTTGTGACCAAGGTGGGTAAACTACTACACACTCAATTATATGTCAAACCAACTGACAAAAACAAGTTATTACATTACAAAAGTAACCATCCTAGAAAAATGGTGAACGCACTACCATTCAGTCAAATGTTGTGAAAGAGGATGTAGGGATCGACCGCTTATCGGTATGGCCGATATTATCGTCCGATAATCACGATTTTGGGCTTTATCGGTATCGGCAATTACCTTGCCGATGAGCCGTTAATGCCCCGCCCCCGCACTGCCCCCACCGCACGGCGACCGCCCCCGACCCGCCGCACCGCTCAGCGACCGCCCCCCCCCGACCCGCCGCACCACGTCGCACCCCCCACCGCACCGCCCCGGCCCCAGTTTTATAATTACCTGTTCCCGGGGCCCACACTGCTTCTTGCTCCTGCTGCGTCCTGCGTTACGCTGTGCTCAATGACGAGTGACGTGACGTGCGCAACGTGACGTCACCGTCAGTGCGCACAGTGACAGCTCAGGCCACCGGAGCCAGATGTAGAGTGGACCCGGGAACAGGTAATTATAAAACCGGGGATAGGGGAGGCAATGGGGTCGGGGGGGCGGTCGCGGTGCGGCGGGTCGGGGAGGGCGGTCGCGGTGCGGCGGGTCGGGGGGGGGGGGGCGGTGCGATGGGTCGGGGGGGTGGTCGCGGTGCGGCGCGGCGGTGGGGGGAGCAGTGGCGGTGATAGGACTCAGGACCCCCGGAGAGGCAGGGGGAGAGAAGGGACACTGTGGAGCTGGAAAGGGTGCAGAGACGCGCGACTAAACTAATATGGGGCATGGAACATCTTAGCTATGAGGAGCGATTAAAGGAGTTACAATTGTTTAGTCTTGAGAAGAGACGTTTAAGGGGGAATATGATAAACGTATATAAGTATATTAATGGCCCATACAAAAAATATGGAGAAAAACTGTTCCAGGTTAACCCCCCCCCCCCCCAAAGGACGAGGGGGCACTCCCTCCGTCTGGAGAAGAAAAAGTTTAGTCTCAAGGGGCGACACGCCTTCTTTACCATGAGAACTGTGAACTTATGGAACAGTCTACCTCAGGAACTGATCACAGCAGGAAAAATTAACAGCTTTAAAACAGGATTAGATACATTCCTGGAACAAAATAACATTAATGCTTATGAAGAAATATAAAATCCCATCCCTTCCCCAATATCGTGCCACACCCCTACCCTTCAATTCCCTGGTTGAACTTGATGGACATATGTCTTTTTTCGACCGTAATAACTAAGTAACTATGTAATTTCCCTTCGATTGAGGAATTTTCCATGGGTCCTTTGATGTCATACAGGAGGGCGAGGAATCTTAAAGCTCAGTTAATGCGTGTCTGACCTCTGACTGGTAATAAAGATAGACAAACATTATTGATTATGTTCTTTTTCCGTGTCTCTCATGTATAAATTGTGCACTAATTATTAAGGGGTCTCAATTTGTGCACCCGGACTCGCATCGGGTATACAGCCTGAGACATTTTTTGACCTATGACTCAACTTGAGTCATTTATGTCCTTATATCTCCTTGCAAAATTTTATACATAGGTCAAACTACGTGGAGCATAGGAAAGGCAAATTGGACTTACCTGTGTATAAACTCTGTATAGAAATGAGACACTTGGAATGGGAAATTACATTTATGGCATTGGATTATGTACTAGTCCCCGTGAGAAGGGGGGATAGGTTGGCTATACTTAAAAAACGTGAATTGTGGTGGATACACCAGCTTAATACTCTTTGCCCTAATGGGCTTAATGTAGAATTTAAAGTGGTCTAATGGTGTAGTGGTACGTGGGTCCCCATGAGACTGCTGGTAGTTGTCAGGATTCGGCAGGCTGGAGGTGGATCCTCTGTGTCAGAGAGGGATTGGCGTGGACCGTGCCGGCGGACCGGTTCTAAGTTGCTACTGGTATTCACTAGAGCCCGCCGCAAAGCGGGATGGTCTTGCAGCGGCAGTAGCAACCAGGTCGTATCCACTGGCAATGGCTCAACCTCTCTGACTGCTGAGATAGGCGCGGTACAAGGGATTAGGCAAGAGCAAGGTCGGACGTAGCAGAAGGTCATGGCAGGAAGCAAGGATCGTAGTCAAGGGCAACGGCAAGAGGTCTGGAACACTGGCTTGGGACACACAGGGAACGCTTTCACTGGCACAATGGCAACAAGATCCGGCAAGTAAAGGAAGGGGAAGTGAGGTTATGTAGGAAAGTGCACAGGTGAACACACTAATTAGAACCAGGCGCCAATCAGTGGCGCACTGGCCCTTTAACCCCTTAAGGACCCAGGACGTACTAGAACGTCCTGGCACCCTGGGCTTTAAGGACCCAGGACGTACTAGTACGTCCTGGTGTTTCTCCGGTCTTTGCCGCGCCCCGGGCAGAGATCGGAAGCGGATGCCTGCTGAAATGCTTCAGCAGGCATCCAGGGCAAACGCCGAGGGGGGCCATGTAGGCCCCCCATGTCGGCGATCGCCGCAAATCGCAAGGGAAATCACCCTTGCGATCTGCGGCGATACCGGGCTGATCGGGTCACTGGGACCCAACCACCCGGTAATTTCGCATGATCCCGGCTGTCACAGACAGCCAGGACCATGCTAACGTATAGGAGCGAGGTGGCAAGCCTGCCTCCTCTTCCTATACCCTGCGATCTGTCGGTTAGTTAACCGACCAATCGCAGGAGGGGGGGGGGCGGTTACTTCCTCCCGTCCTGCCCGGCCCCTTGAAGTCCGGAGAAGACGGGAGGAAGACCGGAGGACGCGGCGGGGGACGGGGGAGTGCTGGGGACCAGCCCCGGTACTTACCTCGTCCCTGAAGACCCGGATCCCGGCGATGAAGACGGCGGCGGTGGCGACAGGTGAGTAGATTTTCAGCCGCGGTCGGGCCCTTTACAGCAATGCACGTCGCCGTAAAGCGACATGCATTGCTGTAATGGGACCCTGTAAACTACAACTCCCAGCATGCCCAGACAGCCCTTGGCGTCTGGGCATGCTGGGAGTTGCAGTTTTGCAACATCTGGAGGTCCACAGTTTGGAGACCACTGTGCCCTTCCAGATGTTGCAAAACTACACATCCTCAGCATGCCCTTACTGTCCAGGCATGCTGGGAGTTGTAGTTCTGTAACATCTGGCCCTTCAGATGTTGCAGAACTACAATTCCCAGCATGCCTGGACAGTTTTGGCATACTGGGAGTTGTAGTTTTGCAACATCTGGAGGGCTGCAGCTTGGACACCACTACACAGTGGTCCCCAAACTGTTCTCCTCCAGCTGTTACGTAACCACTACTCCCAATATGCCCTTCGGCTGTCTGGGCATGCTGGGAGTTGTGGTTTTGCAACAACTGGAGGCACACTGGTTGGGAAACATTGTCTGTTTCCTAACTCAGTGTTTCCCAACCCGTGTGCCTCCAGCTGTTGCAAAACTATAACTGCCAGCATGCACTGATAGACTGTGCATGCTGGGAGTTGTAGTTTTGCACCAGCTGGAGGTCCCCCCCTGTGAATGTACAGGGTACATTCACATGGGCAGGGGGCTTACAGTGAGTATCAGGCTGCAAGTTTGCGATGCAGCAAATTTTGCGCGGCAGCTCAAACTCGTAGCGGGAAACTCGCTGTAACCCCCCGCCCGTGTGACTGTACCCTAAAAACACTACACTACGCTAACACAAAATAAAATAAAAAGTAAAAAACACTACATATACACATACCCCTACACAGCCCCCCTCCCCAATAAAAATGAAAATGTCTGGTACGCCACTGTTTCCAAAATGGAGCCTCCAGCTGTTGCAAAACAACAACTCCCAGTATTGCCGGACAGCCGTTGACTGTCCAGGCATGCTGGGAGTTTTGCAACAGCTGGAGGCACCCTGTTTGGGAATCGCTGGCGTAGAATACCCCTATGTCCACCCCTATGCAAATCCCTAATTCAGGCCTCAAATGCGCATGGCGCTCTCACTTCGGAGCCCTGTCGTATTTCAAGGCAACAGTTTAGGGTCACATATGGGGTATCTCCGTACTCGGCAGAAATTGCCTAACAAATTTTGGGGGGCTTTTTCTCCTTTCACCCCTTATGAAAAGGGGAAGTTGGGGTCTACACCAGCATGTTGGTGTAAAAAAAAAAAAAAATTTACACTAACATGCTGGTGTTGCCCCATACTTTTCATTTTGACAAGAGGTAAAGGGGAAAAAAGCCCCCCAAAATTTGTAATGCAATTTCTCCCGACTACGGAGATACCCCATATGTGGGCGTAAAGTGTTCTGGGGGCGCACAACAAGGCCCAGAAGGGAGAGTGCGCCATGTACATTTGAGGTGATTTGCACAGGGGTGGCTGATTGTTACAGCGGTTTTGACAAACGCAAAAAAGAAAAAAAAAACACATGTGACCCCATTTCGGAAACTACACCCCTCACGGAATGTAATGAGGGGTGCAGTGATAATTTACACCCCACTGGTGTCTGATAGATCTTTGGATCAGTGGGCTGTGCAAATAAAATATTTTGTACAGCCCACTGTTCCAAACATCTGAACGACACCAGTGGGGGGTAAATGCTCACTGTACCCCTTGTTACATTCCTCAAGGGGTCTAGTTTCCAAAATGGTATGCCATGTGGGGGTTATTTTGCTGTCCTGGCACCATAGGGGCTTCCTAAATGCAACATGCCCCCGAGCAAAATTTGCTCTCAAAAAGCCAAATATGACTCCTTCTCTTCTGAGCATTGTAGTTCGCCCGTAATGCACTTCATGCCAACTTATGGGGTACCTCCATACTCAGAAGAGATGGGGTTACAAATTTTGGGGGGTATTTTCTGCTATTAACCCTTGCAAAAATGTGAAATTTGGGGGGAAACACATTTTAGTGAAATTATTATTTTTTTTTTTACATATGCAAAAGTCGTGAAACACCTGTGGGGTATTAAGGCTCACTTAATTCCTTGTTACGTTCCTCATGGGGACTAGTTTCCATAATGGTATGGCATGTATTTTTTTTTTGCTGTTCTGGCACCATAGGGGCTTCCTAAATGCAACATGCCCCCCAAAAACAATTTCTGGAAAACGTACTCTCCAAAATCCCCTTGTCGCTCCTTTGCTTCTGAGCCCTCTACTGCGCCCGCCGAACACTTTTCATGGACATATGAGGTATGTGCTTACTCGAGAGAAATTGGGCTACAAATACAAGTATAAATTTTCTCCTTTTACCCCTTGTAAAAATTAAAAAATTGGGTCTACAAGAAAATGCAAGTGTAAAAAAATGAAAATTGTGAATTTTCTCCTTCACTTTGCTGCTATTCCTGTGAAACACCTAAAGGGTTAAAACGCTGACTGAATGTCATTTTGAATACTTTGGGGGCTGCGGTTTTTATAATGGGGTCATTTGTGGGGTATTTATAATATGAAGACCCTTCAAATCCACTTCAAACCTGAACTGGTCCCTGAAAAATAGTGAGTTTGAAAATTTTGTGAAAAATTGGAAAATTGCTGCTGAACTTTGAAGCCCTCTGGTGTCTTCCAAAAGTAAAAACTCGTCAATTTTATGATGCAAACATAAAGGAGACATATTGTATATGTGAATAAAATAAAATAAATATTTGGAATATCCATTTTCCTTACAAGCAGAGAGCTTCAAAGTTAGAAAAATGCTAAATTTTCAAATTTTTCATCAAATTTGGGGATTTTTCACCAAGAAAGGATGCAAGTTACCACAAAATATTACCACTATGTTAAAGTAGAATATGTCACCAAAAAACAATCTCGGAATCAGATTGATAAGTAAAAGCATCCCAGAGTTATTAATGTTTAAAGTGACAGTGGTCAGATGTTCAAAAAATGGCCAGGTCCTAAGGTGTAAAATGGCTGGGTCCTTAAGGGGTTAAATTGCAGAGAGCCGGTGCGCGCGCACCCTAGGGAGCGGGGCCATGCGTGCCGGGACAGAACAGAAGGAGAACGAGTCTGGTAAGCGGGCCGGGATGCGAACCGCGAGCGGGCGCGTCCCGCATCGCGAATCGCATCCCGGCTAGGGACATTATCGCAGCGCTCCCGGTCAGCAGATCTGACCGGGGCGCTGCGAACAGGAGAATGCCGCGAGCGCTCCGGGGAGGAGCGGGGACCCGGAGCGCTCGGCGTAACAGTACCCCCCCCCCCCACACTTGGGTCTCCCCCTCTTTTTAGAACCTAAAAATTTGTGAATTAGGTCCTTGTCGAGAATGTTATCCTCGGGTTCCCATGACCTCTCCTCAGGACCGCAATTCTCCCAATCTACAAGAAATTTTTTTTAACCTCTGACCGTCTTAGACGCGAGAATTTCTTTAACCGAGAAGACATCTGAGGACCCGGAGACAGGAGTAGGAGCAACAACCTTGGGAGAGAAGCGGTTAAGGATAAGCGGTTTAAGGAGAGAGACATGAAAGGCGTTGGGAATACGGAGAGAAGGAGGAAGAAGGAGTTTGTAGGAGACAGGATTGATTTGGCACTTGATTTTAAAGGGTCCAAGATAACGTGGTCCCAGTTTATAACTGGGGACACGGAAGCGGATATACTTGGCGGAGAGCCACACTTTGTATCCAGGAACATAGACAGGAGGAGTTCTTTTTTTGTCGGCATGCTTCTTCATCCGGGATGAGGCCTGTATGAGGAATTTATGAGTCTCTTTCCAGATGGTGGAGAAGTCCCGGGTAACCTCATCAACAGCGGGCAAACCAGAAGGCGTGGGAGTGGGGAGGGGGGGAAGAGGGTGACGGCCGTACACCACAAACAACGGGGATTTAGCGGAGGACTCAGAGACTTTGAAATTGTACGAGAATTCGGCCCAGGGTAGAAGATCGGCCCAATCATCCTGGCGGGAGGAAACAAAATGTCGCAAATAGTCACCAAGAACCTGGTTAACTCTCTCCACTTGCCCATTGGATTGGGGATGATAGGAAGACGAGAAATTTAATTAGATTTTAAGCTGATTACAGAGGGCCCTCCAGAATTTCGACACAAATTGAACGCCTCTATCCGAGACGATATGCGTGGGAAGCCCGTGAAGGCGAAAAATGTGCACAAAAAATTGTTTCGCCAACTGTGGCGCAGAAGGAAGACCTGGAAGTGGAATAAAATGTGCCATCTTGGAGAAACGATCAACGACCACCCAAATGACTGTGTTGCCATGGGATAAAGGCAGGTCTGTTATAAAGTCCATAGCAATCTGAGACCATGGTAGCTCAGGAACAGGCAGAGGATGAAGGAGACCGGCAGGCTTCTGGCGAGGAGTCTTGTCCCGGGCACAGACTGTACAAGCCCGAACAAAATCAGCAACATCTGCTTCCAGGCTAGGCCACCAATAAAATCGAGAGATGAGCTGGATGGACTTTTTGACGCCAGCATGGCCGGCTAGGTGTGAGGACTGTCCCCCCCTGAGGATCCTGAGGCGCTGGCGTGGAGGGACGAAGGTCTTTCCAGGAGGAGTTTGTCTGATGGAGGCTGGGGAAGCGGAGATCAGACACTCAGGAGGAATAATGTGTTGCAGGGAGGCTTCCATTTCAGAGGCATCCGAGGAACGAGAGAGGGCGTCAGCCCTGATGTTCTTGTCAGCAGGGCGAAAATGAATCTCAAAGTTAAAACGGGCAAAAAACGACGACCACCTAGCCTGGCGTGGGTTCAGCCGTTGGGCAGACTGAAGATAAGAGAGATTCTTGTGATCTGTGTATATGATAATTGGGTATTTGGACCCCTCCAGCAGGTGCCTCCATTCCTCGAGGGCTAGTTTTATGGCCAGCAGTTCTCGATCACCAATGGAGTAATTTTTCTCCGCCGGAGAGAAGATCCTAGAAAAGAACCCACAAGTAACGTTATGTCCAGAAGAGTTTTTTTGTAGGAGTACAGCTCCGGCTCCCACCGAGGAGGTGTCTACCTCCAGTGAGAAGGGTTTAGATGGATCAGGTCTGGAGAATACGGGAGCAGAAGAAAAGGCAGTTTTGAGATGGTTGAATGCCTCGTCCGCTTGAGGAGGCCAGGACTTAGGGTTGGCGTTTTTCTTGGTTAGGGCCACAATTGGGGCCACAATGGTGGAGAAATGTGGAATAAACTGTCGGTAATAATTGGCAAACCCCAAGAAACGTTGGATAGCTCGGAGTCCGGAGGGGCGTGGCCAATTTAACACGGCTGACAGTTTGTCTGGGTCCATTTGAAGTCCCTGGCCAGAGACTAAATATCCTAGGAAGGGAAGAGATTGGCCTTCAAAGAAACATTTCTCCATCTTGGCATATAATTGATTGTCACGGAGTCTCTGAAGAACCAGGCGGACATGACGGTGGTGTTCTTCAAGGTTAGAATAGAAAATCAAAATGTCGTCCAAGTAGACCACAACACAGGTATATAATAAATCACGAAAAATGTCATTTACAAAGTCCTGGAAGACAGCAGGGGCGTTGCAGAGCCCAAAGGGCATAACCAGATATTCAAAGTGTCCGTCTCTGGTGTTAAATGCGGTCTTCCACTCATCCCCTTCCCTGATGCGGATGAGATTATATGCACCTCTTAAATCCAATTTGGTGAAGATGTTAGCGCCAGGTAGGCAGTCAAAGAGTTCCGAGATAAGAGGCAGGGGATAGCGGTTCTTTATAGTGATCTTATTAAGACCGCGGTAATCATTGCATGGCCGTAAGGAACCGTCTTTTTTGGAGACAAAGAAGAACCCTGCTCCGGCAGGGGAGGAAGACTTGCGGATAAATCCCCTTTTTAAATTTTCTTGGATGTACTCCGTCATGGCTTGTGTTTCAGGAGCTGACAGAGGGTAGATTCTGCCCCGGGGTGGAGTAGTACCAGGGAGGAGATCAATAGGGCAGTCATAAGGCCTGTGAAGAGGCAAAGTCTCTGCTTGTTTTTTGCAAAAAACATCGGCATAGTCCAGATAGGCCTTGGGGAGACCTGGTATAGGAGGAGCCATAGGGGTTTGACTGGCAGGTCTGGGAGCAGACGTGAGGCATTTTTTGTAGCAAGAAGTACCCCAGTTCTTGATTTCCCCGGTGGTCCAGTCCAGGGTAGGGGAATGGCGTTGAAGCCAAGGCAGTCCGAGAAGAATTTCGGAAGTGCAGTTAGAGAGGACCAGAAATTAAATTTTTTCGTGATGAGGTCCAATGCACATTAAGAGGGGTTCTGTGCGGTAACGCACAGTACAGTCCAATCTTTCACCATTAACTGAGGCGATGTAGAGGGGTCTGGCGAGACTGGTCACTGAGATGTTGAACCTGTTAACGAAAGAGGCCAAAATAAAATTTCCTGCAGATCCAGAATCCAAGAAGGCCACAGCTGAGAAGGAGGAGTTAGGAGAAGAAATCCGCACAGGCACAGTAAGACGTGGAGAAGCAGAGTTCACACCTAGAGCTGTTTCACCTTCGTGCGGGATCGGAGTGCGTCTTTCCTGACGTGGAGGACGGATAGGACAATCCTTCAAGAAGTGTTCGGTACTGGCACAGTACAGGCATAGGTTCTCATTGCGGCGGCGTGTCCTCTCTTGTAGTGTCAGGCGAGACCGGTCTACTTGCATAGCCTCCACGGCGGAAGGCACAGGAACAGATTGCAGTGGACCAGAGAAGGGAGGAGCCGGGGAGAGAAACCGCCTAGTGCGAACAAAGTCCATATCCTGACGGAGCTCCTGGCTTCTTTCGGAAAAATGCATGTCAATGCGGGTGGCCAAATGAATAAGTTCATGCAGGTTGGCAGGGATTTCTCGTGCGGCCAGCACATCTTTGATGTTACTGGATAGGCCTTTTTTGAAGGTCGCGCAGAGAGCCTCGTTATTCCAAGATAATTCGGAGGCAAGAGAACGAAATTGGATGGCGTACTCGCCTACTGAAGAATTACCCTGGACCAGGTTCAGCAGGGCAGTCTCGGCAGAAGAAGCTCGGGCTGGTTCCTCGAAGACACTTCGAATCTCCGCGAAGAAAGACTGTACGGAGGCAGTGACAGGATCATTGCGGTCCCAGAGCGGTGTGGCCCATGACAGGGCCATCCCAGACAGGAGACTAACCACGAAAGCCACCTTTGACCGTTCAGTTGGAAATTGGTCCGACATCATCTCCAAATGCAGGGAACATTGCGAGAGAAAACCACGGCAAAGTCTAGAGTCCCCATCGAACTTGTCCGGCAACGATAAACGGAGGCTGGATGCGGCCACTCGCTGCGGAGGAGGTGCAGGAGCTGGCGGAGGAGATGGTTGTTGAAGCTGTGGTAGAAGCTGCTGTAGCATAACAGTCAGTTGAGACAGCTGATGGCCTTGTTGCGCTATCTGTTGCGACTGCTGGGCGACCACCGTGGTAAGGTCAGCTACAAATGGCAGCGGGACCTCAGCGGGATCCATGGCCGGATCTACTGTCAGGATTCGGCAGGCTGGAGGTGGATCCTCTGTGTCAGAGAGGGATTGGCGTGGACCGTGCCGGCGGACCGGTTCTAAGTTGCTACTGGTATTCACCAGAGCCCGCCGCAAAGCGGGATGGTCTTGCAGCGGCGGTAGCAACCAGGTCGTATACACCGGCAACGGCTCAACCTCTCTGACTGCTGAGATAGGCGCGGTACAAGGGATTAGGCAAGAGCAAGGTCGGACGTAGCAGAAGGTCAGGGCAGGCAGCAAGGATCGTAGTCTGGGGCAACGGCAAGAGGTCTGGAACACTGGCTTGGGACACACAAGGAACGCTTTCACTGGCACAATGGCAACAAGATCCGGCAAGTAAGGGAAGGGGAAGTGAGGTTATGTAGGTAAGTGCACAGGTGAACACACTAATTAGAACCAGGCGCCAATCAGTGGCGCACCGGCCCTTTAAATCGCAGAGAGCCGGCGCGCGCGCGCCCTAGGGAGCAGGGCCGCGCGCGCCGGGACAGAACAGAAGGAGAACGAGTCTGGTAAGCGGGCCGGGATGCGAACCGCGAGCGGGCGCGTCCTGCATCGCGAATCGCATCCCGGCTAGGGACATTATCGCAGCGCTCCCGGTCAGCGGGTCTGACCGGGGCGCTGCGAACAGGAGAATGCCGCGAGCGCTCCGGGGAGGAGCGGGGACCCGGAGCGCTCGGCGTAACAGTAGTATTCTGTGGACGTCATATACAGTAGCCTTTTTTTCTTTTAGATTTTGAAGCAAGAGAAGGTCATGGGAGGATAAGATGCTACCCACTCTGTTGCTTATATTGTTTATGGATTATTATTTGTATCAAAAAAATTTAATTATTTTGGTTATTCACTATTTATTCTTTGGATGCTTATTCACACTATAGATTAGGTTAATTATTGTAATTTTGGTAATTTTTGGTGAAGATGGGTGTCGGTGAATGGTTGGACCCATTTTGCAGAGAAGAAAATATATATATATATATATTTTATTTTTATATTTGTAATTTTTTATAATTTTTATTTCTTTATTTTCTTTTTTTCCCCATTTATTTTGTTTGTTATTCATTTTCCAGTGGTGACATGCACAGATATGGCTTTATAGCCTAGAATGCAGTTTGGCGCTGCTGGATAATCTTGTGCACCCTGACAGATGCTGGGACCTGGGGGTTGGGGTTGCCCAAGACCTTGTGCTCTTGAACACTCTTGCCCCCAAAGACGCCTGTCCTCCTGTATATATGCGGGTAGGGGGGCTGGATGTCCCTCAGCTATATGTGGGTATACTCTAAATATATGAAGTTATCCTTATACCCCTAAATAGGATGGAATAATGATTGGTCACTATTTATATTTATTTCAAGTTATATTTAAAAAAAAATATATATATATATATATATATATATATATATATATATATATTTCACATTTCTTTATTTTTTATTTTCATTTTTATAATTTCATTATTGATTTTTCCCCCAAAAAATTATTTAATCTTAATATTTTTTATTTTATTGTTTATTTATATATTTATACTGTATTTGGTTCAATACAATTGTTTTCTACATTTGGGGCCAGCCACTGTGCTATTCATCTGTTCACTGTTATATAAGAATATAAGGGTTGTGGATATCGCATTGGTGTGAATGGCACAGCCAAACGTAAGAATTAGTAATTTCACTGGTTTTTGTAATAGCTAATCGCGTCAGCAGTTACCTAGATACTAGATCAGGTGATTGCTGAACGGGTCGCATGATCGCGGCTTCCGTGCGCCCTCGCATTCATGCGAATGGGATCACGTAACATGTCGTGATCATGTGACCGGGTCCATGTGATCCTTGGATAGTGTCACGCAGGCGCAGTGAATATTGTATCACGCTAGTGGCGCCATGTTTGCAATGCAGAGTGGGTAAGCGCTACTCTCCCACAATGTTTATGCATTTAACTATGTATTTTATGCGGTTCATGTGTAATTTATTAATTGATTGCTGTACACAATTAATAGTCACTGCGCAAATGTTGGGGTTCTGATTCAAGCATCATTTGTTTTTAATATTGGAGCTCAATGTAAGCACTTTACTGTAAACACATTGCACTGATTCTTATAAATTTGTACAACTCTATAATATAACATTTTATGCAATTTTTATGAAATTGTGGGATAAATTAGATGTTTTCACTTAATTTGTTGTAATTGCACTTAGCTGAGTATATATACCCTTTAACATGTGTGCATCACTTAGCTTGAAAATGGCTCCATAGGAGCAGAAACATTGTCTCACGGAGAGATGAGAAAATAAATTAACTTTGTTTATTGGAGTGCTGCATCCCTGGAGTCTTTTTTAGATAGATAGACAGACAGACACAGATTTAATGTCTTAAAGGGGTTAACCAACAAATGTAAAATGTATTTTTAAATAAATGTGCCCAGGCTGTGAGATAACATAAACAAAATCCTATAGTTAACTCCTTCCCTGCCCTGCAGCCTCCATCATTATGGTACCCGATCCTCGCAGAAAACACATCACATTGCTGCTCAGCCAATCACTGACCACCGCGGTCTACCACCTGGCTCAGCAGCAATGTGACTTATTGTCTGCAGCTCCTGTAAGCTAAGTTCAGCAGAGACCAGGCACAGTGATAACAGATGCTGTAGGGAACGAGGAAGGTAACTATATATATATATTTTTTTTTTTAGTTCATTTTACACTGCCTGGGCACATTTATTCAAAAGATGTTTTTTTTTTTTTTTTTTGCTGGATAATCCCTTTAATTGGTGAACAGACTCTAGAAAATACCAATGACAGCCAAGGATGATAAACCATATGACACATGGCGGAAACATGCCTCTCTAGTGTGTGACACCTACGCATCCCCTCTTATAGGCTATTTACTTTGTACAGTATGTTCCTGATGAATTCACTAGTTTTTTCGATTAGTTTAAGCCAAACGGCTTAAGCAGACAATCCAAATCCATTCTTCTGTTTCCAGCTACCTCAAAAGTTGTTTGAGGAGGCGAGAGCACATTGCATTATAATGGATGTGGGTAAATTGGCTCTTCTGTGCTCTACCCTACAGTAAATATTTCAGCTCTTGAAAAAAATGATCTCTTATACAATTGTAGCGGAGACCTGCCTGTCCCTATTCTAGAGTGTAATGATGTGCAGTTTCCTATGCAGTTTCTTCACTTGATTCTGTTACAACAAAAACCAGTCCTTCAAAGTGCTGAATAGAAAACACAAATTCAGCAACAATAAGAACCTTTGACAGCCAAGTCTGGATATTTATCATGTCAATGTTTGTTCAAAGGGGTTCTTCGTTGTTAATGTGCTTCAGCAAATAGATATTGTAATGCACTCTCCCTGTTGCCAAACCAAGAACTTAAAGGGGAACTCCAAAGGATAGGGGATAAGATGTCTGATCGTGGGGGTCCCGCTGCTGGCACCCCCGTGATCTCCATGCAGCACTCGTCATTCTTAACAGTATGTTTAGAATGCTGGGTTCAGGAGGCCATGGTTGTGAAGTCACGCCATGTCCCCTCCAATTATGTTTATGGTAGGGGGCGTGGCGTGACATTGTGAGGGGGCGTGGCGGGACATAAAGACCACGGCTTCCTGAACCCAGCATTGTGAATATAATGTTCAGAACGCCTGTTGTCTGCACGGAGATTGCATGGGGATGGGGGGCTGATGTGGGGGTGGTTTGGGTCCCAGCGGCCAGACCCCCATGATCAGACATCCTATCCCCTAGCCTCTGGATAGGGAATAAGATGACTAGGGGTGGATTACCCCTTTAAGGATTGATTTGTTTGTTTTAAAAAGTTACAACACCTATTAGGAGCTTTAGTAACTCAAAGGTGACAGGCCCTCGCTGTGTCAGCAAAGTGTCGAGCCACTCAGAACAGGCGTATGAGAAATGATGCCAAGTGAGAAAAAAAAACTCCAGATGATCTGCTCCAACCACAGACTTCAATAAAGAGAACAATAAAGCTATTTATCCAAAGATTACATGTTTCGGGGACCAAGTCCTCTTCTCAGATCATAAGATATGTGTTTGCGCCTTGTATGGTTATATATGTTACTAAATCCTTATTATATAAATCAGTGGTTCTCAACCGGTGTGGAGTGTGCCAAAAGGACCCCCAAGTGTTGTGCGGGGAAGATAATGATGGGGACTGACACAGGGGTCCTACTACTGAGGTTTCCAAGGGCTGCCAAAAACGTGACTACTACTGGGATGGACACAATGATGGCTTCATGCATATCCTGTAGGTAGAGAAGTGTCCTGCGGCCTCTAGTGGTCACATAAAAAGGCTGGAGAAGATGCTGATGACTGCGAAGGAACCTATGTATCTACAGGAAGAAAGCTATCTATAGGGGGCCAGCTAACTACAGTGTGACCTATAACTGGGGAAAAACTACACAATGGGAGCAAGCTAACTGCAGGAGCCCTATATAAAGGGGTAAAAGCTAACTACAGGGGGCAAGGTAACTACAAGTGGACCCTATATACAGTGGGATAGCTATCTACAGGGGGCAAGGCAACTACAGGGGATCTATATACAGGGGGAAAGCAAACTACAGGAGGGCACTTTATACAGAGAGAAAGATACCTACGGGGGGCACTGTCCAAAATAACCATAAAAATTATGGCTTCTACATTCCCTTTAGTGCTGCGACCCCTATAAAGATATACTGTGACCCCTCTAAAGATATATATTATGGCATTAATACGTTTGGAACTTTAGATAGCATTAAGATAAGAAAAAATTATCTACCTTTTTACAAGTAAGGGTTTATGTTTGAAAGAGTTTTATTAAGTGGTATTAGGTAAAGTAAACAACATACAATATATAAATATATAAATGAACTCACAGCAGTGAATAATAACAAAGAGCATAATAATGAGGCGGCTTCAAATCAAAAGCAAACAAGTCGGGAGAGCCGACCGGGAGACGTGAAAAGTAAGGGTTTAAATGGTTGCAAAAGTCTCTGTGCCCCCCCCCTATTTAACTGACCAACGTTATACAGTATATGTGGGTCAAGCATAGAAATGATTAGATTTTTTTTCTTGGTATGCTCAAAACAAATTAGGCCAATGGTTGCTCTGAATGACACAAAATGAATTAGACACAGTACATTTATTTTTTTAGGTGACTCTGAGGCAAAATGACAGCTATATTTTAACTCTACAGGGCACCACTGCAAAATCTGGTTTTCAAGGCTGTTTTCCTGTAGGACTAATTATCTTACATAGTAATGCATATGTAAAATCCTGCAATTGTCTCTATATATTTATATATACATACTGGACAAGATCTGCCCTGAGGACTTTAACATGTGAAAAAAGGATCATATATATATATATATATATATATATATATATATATATATATTGTATGAGGACTTTTATACTGTGTACATTTGCCCACTGACATAGAAACGATCAGTCTATCAGGCTATAATTATAATGATCGGTTTACCGTATTTTTTTTGCTGTATAAGACGCACTTTTTCTTCCCCAAAACTGTGGGGGGGGGGGAAGTTGGTGCGTCTTATACGGCGAATACACACCTATCGCGGCAGTCCCTGCGGCCATCAACGGCCGGGACCCGCTGCTAATACAGGACATCACTGATCGCATCTTATAGGGCGAAAAATACGGTATTTGAACAGTGAGAGACAGAATAACAACAACAAAAATCAGAAAAACATACAGTATTTCATATAAGTTTATGAATTGATTTGCATTTTACTCATTGAAATAAGTATTTGATCCCCTAGCAATCAGCAAGATTTCTGTCTCCCAGATGTCTTTTCTACAGGTATCAAGCTGAGATTAGGAGCACTTTCTTGAAGAGAGTGCTGCTAATCTCAGTTTAAAACCTGTATAAGAGACACCTGTTCACAGAAGCTATGAATTAATTAGATTCCAAACTCTCCACCATGGCCAAGATTAAAGAGCTGTCCAAGGATGTCAGGGACAAGATTGTAGCCCTACACAAGGCTGGAATGGGCTACAAGACCATCGCTAAGCAGCCTGGTAAGAAGTTTACAACATTTGTTGTGATTAATTACAAATGTAAGAAACACAAAATACGTGTCAATCTTCCTCGGTCGGGGGCTCCATATAGGTTCCAACCTGGTGGAGTTTCAATGATCATGAGAACGGTGAGGAATCAGCCCACAACTACACGGGAGGATCATGTCAAGGATCTCAAGGCAGCTAAGACCATAACCACCAAAAAGACTATTGGTAACACAATACCCTGTAAAGGACTGAATATCCTGCAGCACCTGCAGTCACCCAGTTCAGGAAGGCAAATGTACAGTCTAAGTTTGCCAATGAACATCTCAAAAAGTAAGTGGGTTATTGGTATTTCCAAGAGCTAGTTAGCAAAAACACAACAGGCAATCCTGAAAAGGGTGAGAAATAATGACAACCCCTTACCCACACACAATACAAGACATAGAGGATTTACCTCAGTGACTTCCATGTGGAGGCTTGGTGTTGCTGTGTTTGAAGCTGCTGCAAGGATATTCCACCTAAAAGAAGGATTAGACATGTTAGCGTTTCCGCTCCACCTATAGGGCAGTGGAAAGAGATTTGTGGTGGCCCAGTACAGGAGTTGCACCCCTGTACCCTTGCTGCACTCCCTATAGTGTCCCCTGCCCCCCCCCCCCCTCGCACCTGTTCAATTGTGTATTCATTCATGTGTATGTTATATAATGTATTCTGCCTAAAATGTGTTATAGCTTTAAGAACAGTTGACATGTGACTAACCAGTGTCATGTGATTGTAACCCAGTGAGGTATCAGTGACCATTTGACCTAAGGGTGACCCATGGGACCCCTCCTAGTCTCCCTCATATAAGCCCTGATAGGAGCTAGGTCTCTCTCTTGAGTTCAAGTCTAAATCCTAAGAGTGTGTCTGGGGTCCAGAGGAGGCCAAAAGCCAACCACGCAGCGACAAGTCTACAAGTCCCCTACCCCCAGGTCCCAGTCAGAGCCAGGTAAGCTACAAATGGGGTATAGTCAGTCTCATTCAAAGTCAAACTATGTTCAGTCAGCGTGGCCTGCATCAAAGTTGTCCCAGTCCACTACAAGTTTCAGCAAGCTCTAAGGTCTCTGAAGTCACTGGTCACCTCCGTGGGCCTGGCTAAGCTGTATAGACTATTCAACCTGCCTAACTCAGTAAAGCTACCGTTGTTCCGTAACTTGGTGTCGGAGTGCCTAGCCCAGGATCCAGCGGTATACCTTCAGGTGGTATTGAGGATAGACCACGCCCTGGCATCATGAATACAAGGGGTTAATGCCATCTGCCCCAAGGGTAATTCCGTCTGCCCTGCATCACACCCTCTACCACAACTTTTGGCATCAAGATCTGGATATGGGTGTGCACCTTATGCAAAAATATCCCCCCCCCCCTGTCTGAACTGTGTCCAGTATTGCGGGAAAATTTGCACGTAGATGCGAAAAGAAATTGTGCCAGAAAGTGTATGGGACTTTGTCAGTGAAAAGTGTTTAATCCAAGGCGCTTGTGAAATAGGGGGGGAGGTGAAGGAAAGTTTATTGCCTGCCAGTGGGAGCAGTGCTGAAGTCGTGAATAAGGAATCCCGCCAACGCCAGTGTCCCGCCCCTGGCCGTTGAAGCCAAGTCGCGGTTTCCAATCCTAAGGGGAGCCTGAAAGGTCCATCCCTTATTGCCGGGGGGGGCTGGAAGAAGAAGACGCACCGCTGAGTCACTTCCGGTCCCAGGCCCTGTTGATGACGAAGTTCCAGTCGGCGGCCATTTTGTCGGAGACCAGTATAAGAAGCGGAGCCAAGCCTCTTCAGTCTTGCGGAAGTTCCTGGTGAAAGCAAGATGGCAGAGGCACAGCAGAGCACGATTACAGAGAGTCCCAAGATTGCGCCGGAGGCCCGGAAAGTTGCTGTGGCGCACATGTTCCAAGAGCTGTCAGATCATCTACAACAGATCTCCATTGGGGCCGAAAAGGCCTGCTACCAAATCTCACTGCCCGAGGACAATGGAGACTGGCCAGCAACCCCGGCAGAGGGAATGCCAGCATCTTCCTGAGGATCATTGCCGGTGAGGCTGTCCCCTCACCACCAGACCTGGGAATCCTGGGCGGAGATCCATAAAGAGGAGTCAGAAGTGAGTACCTAGGCTTAGGCCACTTTCTCTACCCTTTCTTCTACTCGTAGCCTAATGCAAACCCCCCCAGGTCCATAAGTCTGTAGTACATCCCCGGTCACCATCGTTGTCCCGGTGGCTATTTGGCGATGAGCCGCAAGTAGTCCATGATGTACATGAGTACCTGTCAAAGTTACCTGAGTACCTGTCAAAGCTACCTAAGATGGCTGTCCCAAGTACACGCCAAGTCGAGGAGCAGACGCATCCAGTACAGTTGTGCCCAGGCCTACTCCTGTCGCTGAGGAGGTTTGGCTTATCAGCGGGCACCAACTAAAGTGCCTTGGCCAACTCCTGCAGTGGAGGTTTGGCCGGCCCAACAGGCACCAACACATGATCCCCCAGTGACACAAGCTGCTGCTGTACATGTGGTGGTCACAGTAAGCCCGACCATCACTGGTTCAAGTTTGTCGTATGTGTCATAAAAATACCCATGTCAGCCCTATGGAGGGGGCACAATTTTGTGGTACTAGGTACATGTCAAAACCTAGAAAGCAAATTACACGACGAGGTTGGAGTGGAAAGTTGTCAGGCTGAAGAGCTTAAATCTTGTAAAATTTTCTCTTACTTCTTCAATCGAAAAGACTTACTGTGTTCTATGCAGAAGCATTATTATTGTTTCAGGTTATACAACGTTCTAGAAAAAGCACCTGGTAGACTCACCAAGAACCTCTGTAACCGAGAGTACATGCCATTATACATTTATTGTATGTGGGCAGGGCATCTATATGGGTGTGAGTGCATGGGGGGCTCCATGAGTTGACAGTCCACCCCTGTTAGCCGGCAACAAGTCTCAGTGGGAGGGGGGGACTGTTTGGGGGCCCCATCATACTGAAGTGCTCCGTCTTCCAGGCATCTTAATCTGGCCCTGACAGGGTGTCATATAAAGGTAATATTGTTATATTGTCTAAAGTATGCATAGTGTTCTGGGGAGAAGTAGCTAGTGCCAAAGGGCCCAAGCAGCTAGGCATCAGGTAAAAAGCCTCCAGCAACCCAATCCGAATCAAGTGTGCTAAAATTTGATGTGTATGCAGTTACAAGCTTTACAAATCCCACATGTTCAAAATTCCATAACCCAAGGAGCAAATGTAAGGACATTTTCAACAAATGCCACATGGACTCGTCCCCATATTTGTTATTCCTTACTCAGACCTGTGAAGGACATTCGGAAACAATGCCCCAGGAACTGTTGTCATCACTAGACCCCAGTGGCCACCCCCTCCAGGACTGGGTGCCAAGGACAGCTGTATATAAGAGGGGGGAGTTTGTGGTGGCCCAGAACAGGAGTTGCACCCCTGTACCCTTGCTGCCCTGTCAGGCAGACTCCTTACAGTGTCCCCTGGGCCCCCCTCTGCACCTGTTCCATTGTGTATTCATGTGTATGTTATATAATGTATTCTGCCTAAAATGTGTTATAGCTTTAAGAACAGTTGACATGCATCTCCCCCATATAAGCCATGGGTGGAGCTAGTTCTGTCTCTTGAATTCCAGTCGAAGTCTTTGCTGAGGTCCAGTGCAGTCAAGCCATAAGAGTGTGTCTGGAGTCCAGAAGAGGCCTAAAGCCAACCATGCAGCCACAAGTCTACAAGTCCCCTACCCCCAAGTCCCAGTCAACCTGTTTTCTGTCAGCATAACCTGCATCAAAGTTGTCCCAGTCCACTACAAGCCCCAGCAAGCTCTAAGGTCTCTGAAGTCACTGGTCACCTCCATGGGCCTGGCTCAGCTGTATAGACTATTCCACCTGTCTAACTCAGTAAAGCTACCGTTGTTCCATAACTTGGCGTTGGAGCCATTATTGTCCCCGTGCCTAGCCCAGGATGCAGCGGTATACCTTCAGGTGGTATTGAGGATAAACCACACCCTGGAGGCTCGTGATGTCATGGCCCCTCAATGCAAATCTATGGAAGGGGGCGTGAATTGAATACAGAGGGGGCAATACTGTGATGTCACGAGCCTCTGCCCCGCATCGCCAGTCATCCGGCGCGGAGCAAAGCTCGCTCCTTGCACCGGATGTCTGGGGTCCTGCAGCTGAGATCGTGGGGGTCCCCAGCAGCAGGACCCTTGATCAGACATCTTATGCCCTATACTTTGGATACGGGATAAGATATCTTGAGGCGTAGTACCCCTTTAAGGGCTGGTCTTGAGCCCTGCATATATATATATATATATATATATATATATATGACTCAATTGGCACTGTATGCTTCCTACATACTTATTTGGTAAACAAACAAAGAGCACCTCATATGTCAACTTAGTTTTTCTATGGACAAATAACAAGGTAATTGGCAAGTACTCTACTCAGGGTATTCCTGTCTGAGTTATGTTTCTCTGAATCTTTCGGCTTAAGAATCTTATTTTTCAAGATAACATTTAGTCTCTCTAATACTGTAATTTGTTCCTGGTTTTGCTTATCATGCACAGGTGGGCTAGTTGTTAGGTCCCGTACCATTTGAGAAACCTTGGCGTTGGTGTGCGGGCTCAGGTATGTCCTTCATATAAGGATATACTGGCGAATGTCTCAATTTTAACACCAGTTTTGAGGGTTAGTAAATGTCATTGTTTACATCTACCACAGTAGTACACCTGTATTGTGGTCCACAAATGCAGGACCTCCACCCCAGCTCAAAGTGCACAACTGCACTTGGGGTTGAGGATCATCTGCCATTTTAGACCACATCGGTGAGTTTGTTTAATGTTTAAAGTTCATGCATCCACACGTTTATCAGGTGTAGGATGGCATTGTGGTACTTGTGACCGTTTGCAGGCATCCTCCATTGTATGCATATTATGCTGGGGATCGCCCATAGCAACGGACCACAAGTGCAGGAGCTCCACCCCAGCATAGGTGCACAACTGCACTTGGGGTTGAGTATCTCTTGCCATTGCAGACCATGCTAATGTAAGCTGTTTTTGATGTCTAATGTTTATACTAATGCACCCTTTTCATCATACTGGGTAGCATTAAGGCTTAACCTGTGAGGCCGGCACTATATTAGCCAACCAGGGTGGGGCTTGTAGCCTGTCTCTCCCCCTCCCATCATATGTGTGCATAGTCACACTGGAGTTAACCTGGGAGCAGTCTACAAGTCGGACCTGATGCTGCTGTAATTTGGTTCCTGGTTTTGCTTATCATGCACAGGTGGGCTAGTTGTTAGGTTCCGTACCATTTGAGAAACCTTGGCGTTGGTGTGCGGGCTCAGGTATGTCCTCAGTTAAGGCTAGCCTGACGAAGCAGGGGTCACCCTGAAAACGCGTTGCTATCACCTTTTATTTATTTTATTCTTTTCATTTTTACCCGGTATTCTATATATTTGATGTAATGTATGGTCTGCCAGCTTTTATGCAATAAAACAAGTAACCCCCCAATACCAGGATGCTTGTTTGATTAAGACTCGCCCTCAAGGCGCCACTGAGACCATCCGCATTTTTGTATCCCTGGAAACTGCTGGAGCAGCTTCCTTCTGGGACCACCGTTTCTCCTATGGCTCAGGTATGTCCTTCATATAAGGATATACTGGCTAATGTCTCAATTTTAATATCAGTGCACAAAGTGCACAACTGCACTTGGGGTTGAGGATCATCTGCCATTTTAGACCACATCGGTGAGTCAGCTACTTTATCAGCAAGATCATTTCCTTTTACCTGCTCCGTATCTGCTCCTTCGTGGGCTTTTAGTTTCACAATCCTCACCTCAGTTGGCAGCATCAGCAACTTCTGCATTTTTTATTGGTTTGCCCCCTCCAGATGGAACAATAGTCATGAGCAATCCCAAACGCATATCTGGAATCAATGTAAATGTTTGCTCGATTACTTTCTGCCAATTTACATGCCTCAGTGAATGTCTTCTACTCTGCTTAGTGAGCTGAGCAATGAGGAGGCGGTGGTTCTGCTTTTTAATATCCTATATATCTGTATCAGAGAATATCGGGTATAAAACCTATCTTCTGCAAAGTGACTACCATGTCCAAAATGGTCAACAAATGGCTTAGCAATCAATTCACTTTGACATGGGAAAATACTGGCGCTTGTTGTAGGGACAGTTTTAAAGCACAAAATCATCAAAACAGAACTTACTATAGTAAGATACTTATATAGAGGGTATTATACAGAGGGCTGAGGTATCGTGAATCAATGGGCTGTAATAGCCAGCTATATCCAGTAATGCTCTTAGTGCTCTGTCATTGTAGAAAGATACAGATTAGGGATTACCTCAACCCTCCCTGGGGACAGAAATATAACCCTAGGAGACAACAACCCTTGAAAGCTGCACTTTGGAGTGACACAACTTTACAGTTTGTTCTATGTAGCTTGACAATCATTCAAGGCTAAATTATGCAAAATAGAAAAGTAACTGAACTACCCATATCATAATAAATAATCTACGTGAGAAAAACGGGGAAAGGAACTGCAGCACCTCTTTGCAGCAAGTACAGGGTCCAGCACCTCATTCACAAGATTAAGCACTGTTGCAGCTTGAACTCTTTACAGAAGAATCAGAAGTTTCTAGGATACGCACTAATTCCTGTCTAACAAACATCCTTCTATTAGATAGCTTCAACAAACCTATTCTCTCAACACCTACATAGATTTCTTTCAAACCATTACATATTGCCAATTTGGCACAATGGCACTGTAGAGTGTCCTATCACCTGTCCCATCACCTGTCCCATCACCTGTCCCATCACCTGTCCCATCACCTGTCCTATCACCTGTCCTATCACCTGTCCCATCACCTGTCCCATCACCTGTCCCATCGCCTGTCCCATCGCCTGTCCCATCACCTGTCCCATCGCCTGTCCCATCGCCTGTCCCATCACCTGTCCTATCACCTGTCCCATCACCTGTCCCATCACCTGTCCTATCACCTGTCCTATCACCTGTCCCATCACCTGTCCTATCACCTGTCCTATCACCTTTCCCATCACCTGTCCCATCACCTGCCCTATCCTGTCCCATCACCTGTCCCATCACCTGTCTTTTTCTAATCAACTCTTTGTCACTTGCTTAGACATTCTTAGCTAACCCTGTGCATCACTTACTAAATCATCTCTCATATTCTCTCTCCTTCTATGATAAAGGACATCTGCAGCAAAAGACAACTTATCCCCTATCCACAGTGTTTGATCGCAGGGGGTCTGACTGCTGGGAGACGTGCCGACTGAAGCATGACGCCACGGCCGACACGTCTCCTTCATGTATCTCTATGGGAGAGGCAGGGAGGCAGCGTCCACCTCTCCAATAAAACTGTATGGGGAGGGGTGTGGAGGGGGCGTACCGTCGACCTCAGAGAGTTTGACGCTACGTGCATTAGCCACTCACATAGAGCAGCAATGCGAGGGCCTGTGCAGGAGATCACGGGGGGGGGCCCGCGATCAGACACTTATCCCTTATCCTGTGGATAGGGGATAAGTTGTCTTTTGCTGCAGATGTCCTTTAAGTGCACATCCCTTTGTTTCTATGGAATACAACATCCCCCCAAAAGTTTTCTAGCAGCCCCCTTTGGCGTGGCCCATGACAGACAATACAGTAGTTAAGGGGAGTTGTGTGAGTCACATTTAGGATAAGCCCATGCACAGTGGGCGCAACGCCACCCTCCCCATCCCCAGCTTTCATATCCACCTCTCCTGGGGGCGCGCTCCAGCAGCGTCCTGCGCTGTCGCTGTGCGCTGCTTCTTCAATGCGATGTCCCTTGTCTGTGCGCAGTGCACAGTGACAGTGCAGAATGCTGCCGAAGCCTGCAGGAGCATGCCCCAGGAGAGGTAGATATGAAAGCAGGGGATGGCTTTCCCTCAGTTATAGGCCGGGGCGTGGTATACCCCGACAAATACGGAACACAATTATGTCCAATAGAAAAAAGTTATCCCTCCCAGTAGCGGCATTACTGTTGTGCAATGGAGGCGGGAATCCAGCTTGCCAAGATCCCCTGCCTCCTCTATACACAGCGTCATGCCTGCTCTTCTGATGAGTATTTTAATTTCTTCACTCTCATGTACTACTGACGTGAGAGGGAAAAATTTGAATATTCTTTAGATGGGTGGACATAGCGCTGCATAAGGGAGCCTGGCAAGCTGGCTCCCTTATGCACAGCAGTGCTATAGCAAGGCCGCTACCAGGAGGGATAATTTTTTCTCTGCTGCACACAATTATGTAAGTAACCCCTCTTTTCACCGCTGTTCACCCACACTATAACCTAGTGTATTGAGTAGTGCCGGGGAACAGGATGGCAGTTTCCCTTTAAGTTTGGCTTTGAAATGTAAAAGTTCTGGTTGTTGCTGGGTTAAATACGCTAAATCTTTTAATTTGAATAAGAATGTGGTTTATGATAAATTGTCTAATGAGCTGTCTGCTGGCAGGATTACTAGTCCTCTTCAGTCTCCTCCATTCCAAGATTTTGGTGTAATGTCTGTTTATCTGTATTTTGTATTTTCTGCTTTGTGTCCTGTTCAGACATTGTTTATGTCTGAACAGTTTCTGTGTAAATTCTCCCTGGGATGGGAAGAGTTAACCTTCTTGACTTCAGCATTGGGAGGATATATAAGACCTCTTCAGGTGCTGTTCTGTGCTGGTGATTAGACTTTTATTATGGCCATGTTGGCATTATGTTCACTATGTCTGTCTGTGCACATATCCTGAGTTTTAACCATGGTTATCTGTCCTTGATATATAGATTTTAGCCTGCTTTGTTTTAGTACATTTGTCGGGTTTTAGTATTTCTTGTATTTGTACTGCATTTGCTTTGTGTTGCCTTAGTCTGTATTCACACTGTGCATTTTGTCAGTCCTGTTTTGACCTTGTTTGATCTGGCTACTCTGTGGATAGAATCATGTTCTGAACCTTGGGCTAATCCATCTATCTAGGAGCCTTATGTCTGTTCCCGTGTTTGCTTGCATTTAGGATTTTTTGTTTCCTCCCAGGCTAGTATCCTAATCACTCAGTGGAGACTGCCTGCTGGCTAGGAGCCTATTTGGCTTTGGCATTGATGTCCCTTCATGCTTGGAGTGGGGTGTCTAGTGTGTTCCTTGTTCTGAGTCCAGTGTAAACAGTGCTCTTGATTTCCTGACTCGTTTAATGTTCTGACATTCAGTTAACCTGTTCATCCCCTGCATCTCCTGGTTTTGTCTGCTGTAAACTTATCTAGTCTTGTTCACATTATCATATCTGCCATTAATCTTGATACCGGTTTCTAAACTGTATGTTGGTATGCTATATCATGCCTTGTTTGTATTTATATATCTGTTTGTTGGTTCCATTATGTTCCTGACTTGTTCCCTGACTTTTTACAGTTCTGTTGACTTCGACGCCAATGCACTTTAGCACAAGGAAGGGACCGGCTCCAAGTTGTTGTTCTGTCATTTAGGCTGTCATAAGGCTCACTTCACCCTGCACAACCCCAAACCATTTTTTGCTAATCTGACCACTGTCAGTGCATACTGAGAGTTGTAGTTTTGCAACAGCTGCAAGCACACTGGTTGCAAAACACTGAGTTAGGTAACAAAGCCTAACCCAATGTTTCGCAATCAATGTGCCTTCAGCTGTTGCAAAAATAAAACTCTCTGCATTCACTGACAGCCGAAGGGCATGCTGGGAGTTGTAGTTATGCAACAGCCAGAGGCACAACTACAACTTCCAGCATGCCCTTTGGCTGTTTGTGCATGCTGGGAAGTGTTGTTATGCAACAGCTGGAGGTACACTTTTTCATAGAAAAATGTGCCTCCAGCTGTTGCATAACTACAACTTCCAGCATGCACAGACAGCCAAAGGGCATGCTGGGAGTTGTAGTTGTGCCTCCAACTGTTGCGTAACTACAACTCCCAGCATGCCCTTTGGCTGTGCATGTTGGGAATTGCTGCTGCATTCAGTCAGATCCCTAGCCTCCTCCGGCCTGAGGCCAAGATACCGATGCCGAGGATCGGGGGCCCCTGCTGCCGGTGTCAATTCCCAACACCTGCTCTCGCCCTCCGGACTAGCAGGGGTCCTGATTCGCTGGCCGGTAATGGCCTACGAATTAGGACGATCGTGAGGTGGCACCAGTACAACCTCACTCCTGCTGGCTAAGGGTGATTGGGGCTGTCTCGGACAGCCCCAATCACCCTCTTTTGCCAGGTCACCGGAGACCCGATTGACCCGGAATCGTTGCAAATCGCCGGTCTGAATTGCCAACATGGCGGGGGGGTCTCAGGACCCCCCCAGGGGTTTGCATGTGATGCCTGCTGAATGATTTCAGCAAGCATCCTGTTCCGTTCACTGCCCGGTTACCGGCAGTGAACGGAAACATCCAGGGTGTGCTTACAGGTACGCCCTGGGTCCTTAAGTCCAAGGACGCCAGGGCGTATCTGTATGCCCTGTTTCCAAGATGGGTTAATAATATGACAGATAAGGATAATTTATTAGTTAATTATGTGTCTTTTCATACTGCATTGATTGCATTAAGAAGGTTTGGTCCTTTGCTCTAAAAGCGAAATAAAACGATACCAAAAAGTACACAATGGTATCAAATACATTTTGTTGGTTAATGCAACTATGAGGTAGATAACCAATAGAAAAGAGATCCAGCGATCACCCTCAAGCAATTGCTATGTTAAAAAGCAGTAACTTAAATATTGCATTGACATAAGTATTTAGACTCTTTACTCAGCATAACGATTACAGCCTCCAGTCTACTTGGAGATGAGGCCACAAGATCTGCACATATGGATTTGGGGATATTCTGCCATTCTTCTCTGCAGCATCCTCTCAAGCTCTGTCAGGTTGAATGAGGCCCATCAGTAGAAGCCATTTTCAGGTCTCACCAGTGATGTTCAACTGGGTTCATGTCAGGGCTCTGGTTGTGTTTCTCCCATCTGCACAGGATCTTTGGAGCTCAGCCAGAGTGACCATTGGGTTATTGGTCACCCGTCTCCCCAAGGTCCTTCTCCCTGATTACTTTGGTTGGGTGGCCAGTTCTAGGAAGTGTCCTCGTTGTTACACACTTCTTCCATGTAAGAATTATGGAGGCCACTGTGCTCAGTAAAGCAGAAATTTTGTTCACCCTTCTCCAGATTTGTGCCTCTACACAATCCTGTCTCTGAGCTTTATGGGCACTTCTTTCACCCCTCATAGCTTGTTTTTTTTCTTCTTCTATGATATGCATTGTAAGCTGTGAGACCTTGTATAGACAGGAATGTGTCTTCCACAATCCTTTCCAATCAAATGAATTTACCAAAAGTGACTCCAGTCAAGGTGTAGAAACATCTCCCAGATGATCAAGAGAAAAATGTCAAATGTGATAGCAAAGTATCTGAGACTTATGTTCATGCAAAATTGAAGTTTTTTCCCTAATGATAAATTTGCTAACATTTTTAAAGTGCAGTCTTTATTTTTTTATTATGAGGTATTGGACGTAGTAGTAAGGGGGGGGGGGGGAGGGTTTTACATTTTAACACAAGGCCTCAACATAACCAAACATCACAAAATAAAAGTTTTCGTGATGTTCCATAAAGATTAACAGCTTTATCGATCAAACATTTTGAAAGTTGTTGACAAAACTGGGTTTTACTTCTGAGACCTGCTGCATTCATGAGTTTTAAGCCAGGGTAGCCGGCGGCATTGCACTTCACTCCCCAGCAGGCCCAGAAATCTGTGTATTTATCTGCATAGAAGTCTTTTGACATCATCGACATTTCAAAAGTTGTTCTTAATGACAGTAACAAAGTTTGAACAGACAAGACCTTAAAGGGGTACTCCGGCGCTAAAACATCTTATCCCCTATCCAAAGGATAGAGGATAAGATGCCTGATTGCGGGAGTCCTGCCACTTTGGACCCCCGTGATCTTTCATGTGGCACCCCGTTACCATCAGCCCCCGGAGCATGTTCGCTTCGGGTCTGATGACTGGTGATCACGGGCTGGAGAATTGTGATGTCACGGCTACGCCCTTGTGTGACATCACACTCCTCCCCCTCAATGCAAGCCTATGGGAGGGGGCGTGATGGGGTGCCACGTGAAAGATCACGGGGGTCCCCAGTGGCGGGACCCCCATGATCAGGCATCTTATCCCCTATCCTTTGGATAGGGGATAAGATGTCTTCGCGCCGGAGTACCCCTTTAACATTATTGCAGTCAGGAGCTTTAGTGCCTTGGGTGGTTTAAAGGCCCCATAAGTGATGAAGCAGAGAACAACCACAATGCCTTTGTCTGGCCTGTCTGGTTTCCCGCTGGTGTCCATAATTTTGTTTTGAAGCTCCTGAACAGACTTTTCAACACAGGTGTGACCACCCCCTAGGAAACAGAACATTGCAATGCTGTTCAGGATCAAGGTTAAGTGGTCCAAGGGATATTAGGTGCATTCTCCTATAAAAAGATAAAACGTTTCTTAAGCATTGGATGGAGATTTGCAGAGGAGATTCAGGAATGGCTTTTACCTGTATATTGTTTTGGTGATTCCGATTCTCATGATCCATTGCTTTAATAAATAGCATATGTATCTGCTAGGTATGCTGTTTAAAGGGGTACTCCGCCATCAGACATCTTATCCCCTATTCAAAGGAAAGGGGATAAGATGTCTGATCGCGGGGTTCCCGAACTTCGCTCCATGCAGCAGATGACACAGGGGTGCTGCAGGAGAGATCGCTGGGGTTCCCAGCGGTGGGGCCCCTGCGATCAGACATCTTATCCCCTATCCTTTGGATAGGGGATAACATGTCTAGGGGCAGAGTACCCCTTTAAGGAATTTTTTCTGTGCTTTTTGCTGGCTGTGACTGGCAGTAGCAGTGACTTTCCCTTACTGTCTGAATACTTCAGCAAGTTGAGGAGGATCAGGGGTCAATGTCTAGCGCTTTCACTTGTCTGCTGTCTCCAGGTGATGACCATACCTCTTAACACCCTGTTAGATAAAGATTGATGCCTTCCCTGAGGCATCGTTCAGGCCTGGGTGGCACTGTGGTGGCTACCAACCGGGGGGGCCCACTGAAGCTGGAAGGAGTATTTTATATCTTGCTGGTAAATAGGCAATGTGATGACTCGCTCTTGCAAATAGGTGCGGTTGCAGTATAGAGGCAAGGAAGCAGTATTTCCAAATCAAAATTCAGTGTTTTATTCACACTTGTCACACAGCAAACAGTCTTTAAATGCAGAACCAAGGAAAACGTAACAAGAGTCCATCTGTATTCCTTAGGTGTTTGTTCACACCTCAGACCATGCCATGCGGCATCAAGCAAGTCTTTTCCAGGCCTCCAAGCGGACTGTTCACCAGCTTCCAACCTTGGAGCAAACGTAGGGAAGATCTCCACATTCAGCTCTCTCTGGCAGTGTGAGCTGTAACTAGCAAATCCCCCTCAGCTGCTGAAGCAGGCTGCCTTTAAGGCCAACAAAAAGCGGCCTGGATTGTGAGGAATGACCCCCACGCTACACTTGGTCATTCCCCGTCCCGGATTGGCCTTCCAGCCATACTACGGCCATAGTGTCAGTCTGCATCACAGCACAGACACTGAATGAATACCGACTCTTAGCCGACAGGAGCCTTGGTGATACATATCGCCCATCAACCACCTTCACCTTCTCACAGCAGATAATGTAAATGTTGCCTTGCTAGTATCAGTGCTAAGCCCAAGTTGCTAGTGGAGCGCTCAATGTGCAGTACCTCTCAGTGCCATAGCCAGGCCACACCGATATTTGCTAAATGCAATCATTAACTCGTTAAGGAAATGGCGATTTAATTATTTTTTCTCCTTGCATTATAATAGATAAATTTACCAACTGTACATTTTGTAATTACATCACTCATGTAACGCCGAGCGCTCCGGGCCCCGCTTCCCCTCCGGAGTGCTCGCGGCGTCACTTCCCTGCTTGTAGCGCCCCGGTCAGCGAGTGTTACCGGGAGCGCTGCTCTGTGTCCCTCGGCGGGGATGCGATCCCCGTAGCGGGACGTGCCCGCCCGCAGGTCGCATCCCGTGTCACTCACCGGCCCCGTCCTTCTGCTCAGTCCCGGCGCGCGCGGCCCTGCTCTCTAGGGCGCACGCGCCGGGTCTCTCAGATTTAAAGGGCCAGTGCACCATTAATTGGTGCCTGGCCCAATTAGTTCCTAACACTCCCTACACTATATAAACCCACTTCCCCTTCCTGTCCCTGCCGGATCTTGTTGCCTTGTGCCCTGAGAAAGCGTTTCTGTGTGTTCCATTGCCTGTGTATCCAGACCCTTGCCGTTGCTTCTGACTACGAACCATTGCTGCCTGCCTAGACCTTCTGCTACGTCCGACCCTGCTCTTGCCTTGTCCTTGTACCGCGCCTGTCTCAGCTGTCAGGGAGGTTGAGTCGCTATCGGGTGGAATTACCTGGGAGTTACCTGCCGCAGCAAGTCCATCCCGCTTTACGGCGGGCTCTGGTGAAAACCAGTAACCCCTTAGATTCCGTTCCCCTGGTACGGCCCACGCCATCACCTCACTGACACAGAGGATCCACCACCCGTGTCCTCCCACATACCAGTCCGGTTCCTGACAGTAGATCCGGCCATGGATCCCGCTGAGGTCCCGCCACCCAGTGTCGCTGACCTAACCTCCGTGGTCGCCCAGCAATCACAGCAGATCGCGCAACAAGGACAACAGCTGACTCAGTTGACCGCTATGCTGCAACAGCTTCTGCCACTACAACAGCAACCATCTCCTCCGCCAACTCCTGCATCTCCTCCACAGCAAGTGGCTGCTCCCAGTTTCCGCCTGTCTCTTCCAGACAAGTTTGATGGGGACTCTAAACTGTGCCGTGGATTCCTGTCCCAGTGTTCCCTACACCTGGAGATGATGTCCGACCAATTTCCCACAGAACGGTCTAAGGTGGCGTTTGTGGTCAGTCTCCTGTCTGGAAAGACCTTGTCATGGGCCACACCGCTTTGGGACCGCAACCATCCTGCCACTGCTACAATCCAGTCCTTCTTCTCAGAAGTACGTAGTGTCTTTGAGGAGCCAGCCCGGGCTTCCTCAGCCGAGACTGCTTTGCTGAATCTTGTCCAAGGGAGTTCTTCAGTTGGCGAATACGCCATACTGTTCCGCACCCTCGCCTCTGAGCTTTCCTGGAATAATGAGGCCCTCTGCGCGACCTTCAAGAAAGGCTTATCCAGTCACATCAAAGATGTCCTGGCCGCATGAGAGATTCCTGCTAACCTGTCTGAACTCATCCATTTGGCCACCCGCATCGACATGCGTTTCACGGAAAGACGCCAGGAGCTTCGTCAGGAAAAGGATCTTGTTCACACCAGGTTTTCCTCCCAGGCTCCTCTCCTCCAACGTCCTTTGCAATCTGTTCCTGTGCCCACTGCCGAGGAGGCTATGCAAGTGGATCGGTCTTGCCTGACCCAACAAGAGAGGACTCGCCGTATGAATGAAAACCTGTGTCTTTACTGTGCAAGCACCGAACATTTCCTAAAAGACTGTCCTATTCGTCCTCCGCATCTGAGAAACGCACCCACTCACCTAGTCAATGTAGGAGAGTCGTTGCTAGGAGTGAATTCTACCTCTCCACGACTGACTTTATCTGTGCGGATTGCTATACCGGCTAATGCTACTTCCTTCTCCGCTGTGGCCTTCTTGGACTTGGGTTCAGCAGGAAGTTTCATTGAAGCCTCCCTAGTCAACAGATTCAACATTCCAGTCACCCGTCTTGTCAAACCTCTCTTCATTTCATCCATCAATGGAGAGAGACTGGTCTGCACCGTGCGTTACCGCACTCAAGCGCTACTCATGTCTGTTGGAGTTCACCATCATGAACATATTGAATTTTTTGTGCTACCCAACTGCACTTCTGAAATTCTTCTGGGCTTGCCCTGGCTCCAACGTCATTCGCCTAGTCTCGACTGGGTCACCGGGGAGATTAAGAGCTGGGGATCTTCTTGCCACAAGCGATGTCTCCACCCAGTTTCTTCCTGCCAAGTCTCTATGGCTACTACATTGCCAGGTCTTCCTAAGGCCTATCTGGACTTTTCGGACGTCATTTGTAAAAAACAAGCAGAGGTCTTACCTCCGCATAGACCCTATTTCGCCCTTTCGACCTGCTCCCTGGTACCACACCGCCCCGTGGTAGGATTTACCCACTTTCTGTCCCGGAATCACAAGCTATGTCTGAGTACATACAAGAAAGGTGAGTACATACAAGAAAGAGGTTTTATCCGGAAATCCTCTTCCCCAGCTTGAGCTGGATTTTTCTTTGTCGCTAAAAAAGATGGATCTCTCCGCCCTTGTATTGATTACCGCGGCCTCAATAAAATTACCATAAAAAATCGCTATCCTCTGCCTCTCATCTCCGAACTCTTCGACCGACTGCGAGGTGCCAAGATTTTCACCAAACTTGATTTAAGGGGCGCATATAACCTCATCCGTATTCGAGCAGGCGACGAATGGAAAACCGCCTTCAATACCAGAGATGGTAACTTTGAATACCTAGTCATGCCCTTTGGTCTATGCAACACCCCAGCAGTCTTTCAGGACTTTGTTAATGAGATTTTTCGGGACATGCTGTACTCCAGTGTGGTAGTCTACCTTGACAACATCCTCATTTTTTCCTCCAACCTAGAGGAACATCGCCTCCATGTTCGTCAAGTGCTCCAACGATTACGTCAAAATCAACTTTACGCTAAAATTGAGAAGTGTCTATTCGAACGCAGCAGTCTTCCCTTCCTGGGATACATTGTGTCCGGACAAGGTCTACAAATGGACCCTGATAAACTTTCTGCGGTAATGGATTGGCCTTGTCCCACTGGTCTGCGAGCAATCCAAAGATTTTTCGGATTTGCAAATTATTATCGTCAATTCATTCCCCACTTCTCCACCATCGTTGCTCCTATTGTAGAACTGACTAAGAAAAATGCTAATCCAAAATCCTGGCCGCCACAGGCGGAGAAAGCCTTTAACCACCTCAAAGCCGCCTTCTCCTCTGCTCCTGTCTTGTCCAGACCAGATCCTCAGAAGCCCTTCTTCCTCGAGGTTGACGCCTCCTCTGTTGGAGCCGGAGATGTTCTCCTTCAAAAATCTGCTAAAGTAAAAAATGCCACTTGCGGATTTTTCTCCAAAACATTTTCTCCTCCAGAGAAAAACTATTCCATTGGAGACCGTGAACTATTGGCAATTAAGTTGGCCCATGAGGAGTGGAGACATCTTCTGGAAGGATCCCTTCACCCCATCTCCATTTATACTGATCACAAAAATCTGTCTTATCTCCAATCCGCCCAGAGGCTAAATCCATTCAGATCCATTTTCGTCCTCAGAATGTCAAAGCTGATGCACTATCTCGTACCACCGATGCCTCTGAAGCCGAGACCCTTCCTCCGCACATCATTCCCCCTGAGTGTCTGATCTCTTCTGCTCCTGCTTCACTGGTGCCTACCCCTCCAGGAAAGACTTATGTTCCTCCCCGTCTTCACCTCTGGATCCTCAAATGGGGCCATTCCTCCCTTCTGGCTGGCCACGCTGGATTCAAAAAGATTTTACAGTTGATTGCCAGACACTATTGGTGGTCCTCCTTGGAAAAGGATGTGATCGATTTCGTACGAGCCTGTATTGTATGTACACGTGACAAGTCCCCTCGTCAGAAGCCTTCTGGTCTTCTCCATCCGCTGCCGGTGCCTGAACAGCCTTGGTCCCACATAGCCATGGACTTCATCACAGATCTTCCTGTATCCCATGGCAACACTGTCATCTGGGTGGTTGTTGATTGTTTTTCCAAAATGGCTCACTTTACTCCGCTTCCAGGCCTTCCTTCTGCACCACAGTTGGCGAAGAAATTTTTTCTGCAGATTTTCCGGCTTCACAGGCTTCCCACGTATATCGTCTCGGATAGAGGCGTTAAATTTGTGTCTAAATTTTGGAGAGCTCTCTGTAATCAATTAAAGATCAAATTAAATTTCTCGTCCTCCTACCACCCGCAGTCCAATGGACAAGTGGAGAGAGTGAACCAGATCCTTGGTGACTACCTGTGACATTTTGTCTCCTCCCGCCAAGATGATTGGGTCGACCTGTTACCCTGGGCTGAATTCTCGTACAATTTCAAAAACTCTTAGTCATCCGCCAAGTCTCCGTTCTTTGTGGTATACGGCCGTCACCCGCTTCCCCCCCCCTCCCCTTTCCCACTTCATCTGGAGTTCCTGCCGTAGATGAATTGACCCGGGTCTTCTCCACTATCTGGAAGGAGACTCAAAAGTCGCTCTCACTGGCCTCTTCTCGCATGAAGAAACATGCGAATAAGAGAAGAACTCCTCCTGTCTTTGCCCCTGGTGACAAAGTGTGGCTCTCTGCCAAATATATTCGGTTTCGTGTCCCTAGCTACAAGCTGGGTCCTCGTTACCTCGGGCCATTTAGAGTCAAAAGTCAAATCAACCCTTTCTCCTACAAGCTCCATCTTCCTCCTTCTCTTCGTATTCCTAACTCGTTTCAAAAAAAATTCTTGTATACTGGGAGAATTGTGGCCCTGAAGAGAGGTCTTGGGAGCCCGAGGACAATATCCTCGACAAGGAGCTCATCCACAGGTTCCTGGGCTCCAAAAAGAGGGGGAGACCTAAGGGGGGGGTACTGTAACGCCGAGCGCTCCGGGCCCGCTTCCCCTCCGGAGCGCTCGCGGCGTCACTTCCCTGCTTGCAGCGCCCCGGTCAGCGAGTGTTACCTTGAGCGCTGCTCTGTGTCCCTCGGCGGGGATGCGATCCCCGTGGCTGGACGTCCCCGCCCGCGGGTTGCATCCCGCGTCACTCACCGGCCCCGTCCTTCTGCTCAGTCCCGGCGCGCGCGGCCCCGCTCTCCAGGGCGCGCGCGCGCTGGGTCTCTCAGATTTAAAGGGCCAGTGCACCATTAATTGGTGCCTGGCCCAATTAGTTCCTAACACTCCCTACACTATATAAACCCACTTCCCCTTCCTGTCCCTGCTGGATCTTGTTGCCTTGTGCCCTGAGAAAGCGTTTCTGTGTGTTCCATTGCCTATGTATCCAGACCCTTGCCGTTGCCCCTGACTACAAACCATTGCTGCCTGCCCAGACCTTCTGCTACGTCCGACCTTGCTCTTGCCTTGTCCTTGTGTACCGTGCCTGTCTCAGCTGTCAGTGAGGTTGAGTCGTTATCGTGTGGAACGACCTGGGGGTTACCTGCCGCTGCAAGTCCACCCCTTAGATTCCGTTCCCCTGGTACGGCCCACGCCATCACCTCACTGACACAGAGGATCCACCACCCGTGTCCTCCCGCATACCATTTCGGATCCTGACTACTCATTTTATCACAAAATCTATGCTTAGGCAAAAGAAAATATATTTGTTGGGTAAAATTTTATAAAATGCAATATTTCAATGTTTGGGGTGTTTCTTTTCTACACAGTTTATGGTTAAAATTAGAGATGAGCGAACTTACAGTAAATTTGATTCGTCACGGACTTCTCGGCTCGGCAGTTGATGACTTATCCTGCATAAATTAGTTCAGCTTTCAGGTGCTCCCGTGTGCTGGAAAAGGTGGATACAGTCCTAGGAGCACCTGAAGGCTGAACTAATTTATGCAGGAAAAGTCATCAACTGTCGAGCCGAGAAGTTCATGACGAATCAAACTCACTGTAAGTTCGCTCATCTCTAGTCAAAATGACACATTATCTTTATGTTGTAGATCCATTCAATTACAGCAATATCTAAATGTATTCTGGTTTTGTTTTGTTTTACTACTTTCAAAAAAGTATAGCTTTTTGTAAGAATACATGTTTAAAAATGGTCCTTAATAACTTTTACATTTTTTTTATAAAGAGCTGTTTGAAAGCTCATTTTTTTGCGCCATGTAGTTTTCATGGCTACCATTTTTGTTTTGATGGGACTTTGTAGGTCTTTTTTGTACGTTTAAGACATTCGACCAATAATTTGGACATTTCCACACACAGATATACCAAATATGTTTATGTTTGTTTAATTGAAATAGTAAACAGGTCCCTTGAGAAAGTCCAGGTGACGAAACGTACGTTGGGACAGGGTGGACAGGTGTCTATCATGGGTAAGTGAGGTGGCTATACATGCTATGTTCTATAGTCATGTTGTAGTGGACCATGCATTAGTCAGTAGTCAGCTAGATACTAGTTAGTGGGTTGGTTATTTGGACCCCCCGCCCCGTTATTATCCACTATATATATATATCATTGAGCCTACAACCACTGTTTTCCACCTCACAGGTCATATTTTATACTGTTTGCCTCTTGGCTAGAGACCCATTACATGTTTCCCACCAAGGTATTGGGGTTTGATACTCTGTACACGATCATTGCATTACTTTGTATTTTATATCTGTCTTTTCTGACTAATACTCTGTCATTGTCACATTGGGTGACTTTTTTTTAATGGCATTATAAATAAAGGTGATAAGATTTATTCAGTAGCAATGGCTCTTGTTTCTCTTCTTTTTGGTTCAAAATGTTTATTATTTTATTTAAAAAATGGGAAAAAGAGATGATTTAAACTTTTAGCTTGTGAGCACATTTTATACGCCCAGACCGCAATTAGGGTGTATATGTGTATATGTACGCCCTGTGACCTCTAGGGGTTAAGCACTAGAATCTTTCTTGACAATAGATTTCCTTTAAGTTGTTTAAAGCATAACGATTGTTTAAGGATGAACTGTCATGTGTGGAGTACATGAGGAACAGCACTACATCTGATTATTCCATAATATCTTTTCACTAAATGTTTGCTCTGCAGGCTCCATCTGTAATTTTTATTTCTCCCTGAGCTAGTGGATATCTTGTTTCCCATAGACTGCACACACACACACACACACACACACACACACACAGAAGAGAGAACTTGCTCCTTTGTACCTCTATAGTCCACACTCTGACATTTCAGCAGCATAGAGGATATAATAGAGAAGTTCTAAACAGTATAAGCTGTAAACCAAATCCCCAAGGTGAAATCTTAAACTTTCAGAAAGCTCATGTGTTCTCTCTGTGCTACCTCTTGCTTACTTCCCCCTTCACGCCTTCCTCCTTCCATATATCCAAATGCAGAGAAAAAGACCTTAGATATCCAGGCGCTGCTCGTGTGGTCATCAGAAGTGGAGAAAAGAAGGCTAATAGTAAACCTCAGATGAATGTAAAACTTTATTTTTCCAAATAAAAATAATAAAAGTGTGGATGAAGCATTTCGAGGGGGGCTCCCCTCTTCCTCAGATCATTGATCTTTCCTCAGTCGATCTGAGGAAGAGGGGAGCCCCCCTCGAAACGCGTCATCCACACTTTTATTATTTTTATTTGGAAAAATAAAGTTTTACATTCATCTGAGGTTTACTATTAGCCTACTTTTCTCCGCTTCTGATGACCACACGAGCAGCGCCTGGACATCTAAGGTCTTTTTCTCTGCATTTGGATACTTTCTTCTGGACAAGCTTCCTGCTTGCTTCCTGGGACCCTCAGGCTCAGCAGCTCTGTGGATTTCAGTGAGTACCCCAGTACAGGGTGATATGCACTTATTCTAATACTATCTGGTGAGCACCCACCTATATGACCTGTGGGCGTCCCCCACATTATTTATTTTCTCATATCTAAAGGGTATCACGCAAGGCGCCGTTTTCGTTTTTTTTCTCTCCTGTCTCATTCCTCCTTCCATAGAATTTTATGGGCTGCTTGTAATAAGCTGAGAGAGACATTTTGTGATATATTATAAAGTTTATTATATTGCACTATTGTTTCATGCAAGGTTTGTTAAAACAACAGTGATCATTTAAATTGTACTTAAAATTGGTAATGGAAAAGCAATGGCACACTCACAGGTACAAAGCTGGAGCTGCATCGCTATGGTTTTATAAGAGCCTGTGTTTAAGGAGTTATCCAGCAAAATGATTTTTATAACTTAGGTCAGTAAGGTAGTAAATAAGCATAAAACATATACAGTACTTACCTTCCTTACTCCCCCTGCCAGTATCATGGAGCTCGGGCCCCTGCTGCGCAGCACTTCTGGGTTTGGAGAGGGGATGTCATAGGTCCGGTGAGCCAATAAGCGTTCACAGTGGTGTCTCCCCTCAGGCACTATTTGGCTGAGCAAGAAAATAACATCACGTGTGTAAACTCACAATCACAGCAGGGATTTGAGCCCCGTGATACCGGTGTCGTCTGGGGAGTGAGGAGGTAAGTATTTGTTTTTTTATTTTCTTATTTCTCCTAATAATGAAAAATATCTCCACCCGGATAGCTTGTTTAAATGCAAACAGTCTTATATTAGTTTGTCTCTAATAATTGTTCAATAAAAGATGACAGTGGGAACATACAGTCCTATGAAGAGCAGCTTTTCAGTGTTATTTAATTGGCATCAAAATGGTATCTATGTGAATGTGTCTGGTTTGTAATTTATATACTATTCAGAACGGTCCTCGAGATCTGACATAGAAAATAGCACCACGTAGGTGCCTAAATGGTTCTGATCACATTACCTTTGATGTGTCTGTGCAGCTTCTTCTGGCTCGAATGCATGAAGTGGCCTGTTACAAATTGACTTTAAAGGTGGTAACTGAGAGCGATCATTTTAACAGTGTGATCGGCTGGAAAACAAGAGTCGTCATGGCTCGGAATTGCATTTATGTCAGTGCATGTCAGGCTATCATCTGCCGGCATCTCACAGCAAGTAATAACTCTATCATGTATTACCTGAAAGAATACTATGTCCTCACTAGAGCAGTGGGAAAAATGTATAATCTGTTGGTCGTTCCAGGCTGTCCCCTATGTGTGTCATACTAATGGGTAACAACATCTAAGTAATTCCCCGAAAATGTGAAAATGAAATGTACAGTGACCCCTCGACCTACGATGGCCCCGACATACGATAATTTCAACATGTGATGGTCTCTCAGAGGCCATCGCATGTTGAAGGCAGCATCAACATATGATGCTTTTTTTACGTCGGGGCCATCGCATAAACGGCTATCCGGCAGCGCAGACTGCTTCAGCTGCCACCGGATAGCCGTTTACGGTGCCCTGTGAGCTCCGGTGATGATCACTTACCTGTCCTCGGGGCTCCGGACCGTCCTCTTCGGGATCCCCTGCATCGTTGGCGCTCTCCATCATCATCATCACGTCGCTGCACACGCCGTCCCATCATCCAATAGGAGCGGCGTGCATAACGATGTGATGGCGGCGACGGAGAGCGCGGTTGCCGGGGAAGCAGAGGCCTTGCTGGAGCGTCGGAGACACCCCGGGGACACGGCGACAGCGATGAACGGCGACATCCCGGGCAACGGTGACAGTCCGGAGCGGTGGGGACAGGTGAGTACAACTTTCTTTAACAGTGGTCTACAACCTGCGGACCTCCAGATGTTACAAAACTACAACACCCAGCATGCCCGGACAGCCGTTGGCTGTCCGGGCATGCTGGGTGTTGTAGTTTTGCAACATCTGGAGGTCCGCAGGTTGTAGACCACTGTCCTATACTTTACATTGCACGGATCCCTCAACATATGATGGTTTCAACAAACGATGGTCCGTTTGGAACGGATTACCATCGTATGTTGAGGGACCACTGTATTCTCCAACATATAACTCATTGGCTTTTCTCCTTTTCATGGAAACGCAACAACAAAATAACTAAGCTCAGCACCAAGGAGATAATCCTGCCTTCTGCTATATATAATTACACAACCCTGCATAGGGTACTTTGATGGGGGGGTTTTTTGCTCCCTGTTTTGCCTTACGTGCCTTAAAGGGGAACTTCAATGGAAAACAAATTATTTAAATCAACTGGTGCCAAAAAGTTAAACAGATTTGTAAATTACTTCTATTAAACAATCTTAATCCTTCCAGTACTTATCAGCTGCTGTATACTATTGAGGAAGATGTGTTGTTATTTTCTGTCTGACCACAGTGCTCTCTGCTGCCACCTCTGTCCATGTCAGGAACTGTCCAGAGCAGGAGCAAATCCCCATAGCAAACCTCTCCTGCTCTGGACAGTTCCTGACACAGACAGAGGTGGCAGAAGAGAGCACTGTGGTCAGACAGAAAATAAATATTCAACTTCCTGTGGAACATACAGCAGCTGATAAGTACTGGAAGGATTAATATTTTTAAATAGAAGTAATTTACTAATCTGAAATAGAAGTAATTTACTAACTTTTGGCACCAGTCCATTGGAAAAAAAAACTTCCACCAGAGGACCCCTTTAAGGTCGTACAGTGTTAATAAATTTGTCGCAACGGCTGTCCGGGCATGCTGGGAGTTGAAGTTTTGCAACATCTGGGCCACAGTTTGAGACCACTGTTGTAGAGAAAGAGGCCCCATAGCATTAATTGCGGTGCTGGGATCCGCCACCCAGGACCAAAGGGACTGCTTTCTGCTTCTACCCTTCTCCCATGACCCTTGGGCCCGTCCCTAACTCTTGCTTGCCAACAATGCTGTTCATGTACAGAGAGAAGTCACAGAATCTCACCACCTAGTAGCAAATTGAACCAATCAAGATAGGATGTTTTCTCTCTAAAAGCCCCATGGTAGCTGCATAGTCTGTCTCTATGGTAGGTGCATCTGAACTGCATTGACATGACAGACTGGAAGCTATCAAAAACGTACTTGACGGTAAGCTAACATTAAAGGGGTACTCCAGTGGAAAACAATTTTTTTCTAATCAACTGATGCCAGAAAGTTAAACAGTCTTGTAAATTACTTCTATTTAAAAATCTTAATCCTTCCAATACTTATCAGCTGCTGTATTTCTTTTGGAGTTATTTTCAGTCTGACCACAGTGCTCTCTGCTGACACCTCTGTTCATGTCGGGAACTGTCCAGATCAGTGATTTTAGTACTTACCTGCCAGAGAGTAATGGACATGCTTAGGAAGGATGTGTGCTTGTCTTGGGGCTAAATGGCTATGTTGTGAGATTGCCATAAAGTTAGGGCTATCTTTTTGTGAACTGGCTATTTCCTGTTGGAGTTCCCTTCTTCAACTACAAGACCCATAATTCCTTGTTTGAAAGTGTGAGGTCACTTTTCTCCCTCCCACACATCAGACATCCAACCCATTGAAACACAAGTGAGTTGAATTCCATGCAAAAGACCAGTGTTTTCTAACCAGGGTGCCTAGGTCTTTTGTAAAAATACAATTAGTTGCAGAATTATCTCTCTCCCACCCAGTGGTCGCTCCACCCATTGAAGCAAAAGCAGCCAATCTCTGATCACCTGACTAGTGATGTAATGTCTCGGGCTGCACTGCAACCTGGGAAAACCTGAGACGACACTCATTTTGTATGCTGTTAAAAAATAAACTTCAGGGGAAAAATCACATAAGAATTGCGAGACCACCATGAAACACAGATACAGACTCTATATTATGAACCATACTGATTTTACAGCTCTTGTAGCATAGTCAAATAAAAAAAAATTTGTGGAATACCCCTTTAAATATGCTTAAAGCATCTAGTGGAGCATCTAGTGGAGCATCATGTGCCCTTTTCGTCCATATCAATGGGTGTTCACAAGAGATCATATGTTGCTTTCAGTCCATGTGCCTCAGTGCTTCTCTATGTCTTCCCTACTGCCCTGCACTGGACTCTAGCAGATTTCTAGAGTCAGTGTAGTGGATGGATTTTGTAGTGGTTTACATTAGATGACAGCAGGTACATCTGCTGTCCCTGCTATGCTGAATTGTTGGAGCCGCTTCCACTTCTATGCAGCAGATCAGAATGCGACACGCTGCTATTCTAACCTACTGTACATAGGGTTTTCACCTGGCTGGTATTTTACCGGCACAGCCGTCATTTTGGCCACCATGACGGTATTTTTATATCAAAAATACCGGCCATGCAATGGCCGGTATTTATTCAGCCAATCCTTCAACTCCCGTAATGTTGCACCATATACTGTATCAGTGTTCCCCAACCAGAGTGCCTCCTGTTGATGCAAAACTACAACTCTCGGAATGTCTGAACAGCCAATGGCCGGGCATGCTGGAAGTTGTAGTTTTGAAACAGCTGGAGGCACCCCTGGTTGGGAAACACTGACCTCTACAATATACTACTATATAGTCCAACATGCTGGGAGTTATAGTTTTGCAACAGCTGGAGGCACTGAACTATACTATATACTACTATATAGTCCAACATGCTGGTAGTTACAGCTTTGCAACAGCTGAAGGCACCCCGGGTTGGTAAGCATTGACCTATAAGATATAGTCCAACATGCTGGGAGTTATAGTTTTGCAACAACTGGAGGCACCCCTGGTTGGAAAACACTGACCTATACTATATACTACTATATAGTCCAACATGCTGGGAGTTGTAGTTTTGCAACAGCTGGAGGCACCCCTGGTTGGAAAACACTGACCTATACTATATAGTCCAACATGCTGGGAGTTGTAGTTTTCATTTGGGGCAGCTGCTGAGTCACAGGCTGCATCAGGTCATGCTGGGAGTTGTAGTTAGTAACAAACAGCAACTCACGAATTTAATTTAAAAAAAAAGGGATCAAAAAGTCACATCAAAACAAAAATGGTACTGTTAAAAACTGCCGATCGGGGCGCCAAAAAATGAGCCCTCATACAGCACCGTATAAGGAGAAATAAAAAAAATTATAGGGGTCAGAATAGGACAAAATTTACCCCACATTTGTGTATCCTGTGATGTTACGCATATATAATTAATTATGCAAATTTCCATGGCCGGTATTTTTTTGCAAGAAAGGTGGCAACCTTAGCTGTACACTGACTTACACTATCTAGTGTCATCTAATGTAAATCAGTATCCAGCAGCTCAGAATATTAGAAGGTCACATTGTAGGATCTGAGTCGTAGAAGCGGCAGCGGGTCCCATAATTTGTCATAGCAATGACAGAAAATGTACCTGCTGTCATCTAATCGTATGACTTCAGTGCTCTGCAATACAGCATTAGGTGTGCACTCATAGTGTCACAGTGGTCCATCTCTATGTGTCAATCAAAAGTCCACATTCTCATTTCATCTGAAGATTGCCAATAATCCTTTGTCACCTTTCAGGATTTTCAATAAAGATTGTATTAATCCAATCTCCCGCCAACATATGGAACACTTTATTTCTTTTGAGTGAGCAACATAGACATTCAGAATTTTCTTCTTTTACTCACAATACATTCTTCATTAGGTTTAAAGGGTACACAACTGTAAAATATATTTTTTTTAAATCAACTGGTGCCAAAACAGATTTTTAAATGACTTCTATTTAAAAAAAAAAAAAACATAATCCTTCCAGTATTTATCTGTTGCTATATGCTCCACAGGAAGTTCTTTTCTTTTTGAATTTCCTTTCTGTCTGACCACAGTGCTCTCTGCTGACACCTCTGTCCATTTTAGAAACTTTCCAGAGCAGGAGAGGTTTGCTATAGCGATTTGCTTGTACTCTGGACAGTTCCTGACACGGACAGAGGTGTCAGCAGAGAGCACTGTGGTCAGACAGAAAGGACATTTAAAAAGAAAGTAACTTCCTTGGAAGCATATAGCAGCTGATAAGTACTGGAAGGATTAAGATTTTTAAATAGAAGGAATTTACAAATCTGTTTCACTTTCTGGCACTAGTTGATTAAAAAAAAAATGTTTTCCAGTGGAGTACCCCTTTAAGGCTAATAATTAAGATAAAAGATTGTATAATAACAAATATGTATCTATTTACCCTGACACATGTATAGTTGTGTGTCAGGGTAAATAGATAAATAGTTGTGTGATATTTTCTGTGGCAACCATTATTTTCCAGCACTGCCTTAAAGGGGTACTCCGGTGGAAAACTATTTTTTTTTTTTTTTTTTTTAAATCAATTGGTGCCAGAAAGTTAAACAGATTGGTAAATGACTTCTATATAATATTCTTAATCCTTCCAGTACTTATCAGCTGCTGTATGCTCTACAGGAAGTTCTTTTCTTTTTTAATTTATTTTCTGTCTGACCACAGCGCTCTCTGCTGACACCTCTGTCCATGTCAGGAACTGTCCAGAGTAAGAGTAAATCCCCATTGCAAACCTATCCTGTTCTGGACAGTTCCTGACATGGACAGAGGTACCGGAGTATCCCTTTATGCCTCTTGGTCATTCACAGATTGCCACTGGAGTCTTCTTCCTCTCCTTTATGACGACATCACGGAGCTGGTGGATGTTAGAGACCTTGTGCTCCCCCATCTTCTGTTGGAGGATGCCCTACAGACATTCAATAGTATTTAGGTCTGAAGACAGCTTCTTTAGCAAGACAGTAGTCTTGGAAGTGTTTGGGGTTGTCATCATGTTGAAATACTGCCATGTGGCCTAGTCTATGAAGGGAGGGGTTCATGCTCTGCTTTAGTATGTCACAGTATAATTTGATTCCCATACATTACTAATGCCACCTCTATGACCCCATACATTAGTAATGTCACCTGTATGTCCCCATACAGTAATAATGCCGCCTATGTTCCCCATACGGTTATAATGCCACCTCTGTGCCCCATACAGTTATAATGCCCCCTGTACCCACCAATTACCAAATAGCTTAACCCCTTAAGGACCCAGCCAATTTTCACCGTAGGCCCCGGCCATTTTTTGAACATCTGACCACTTTCACTTTAAGCATTAATAACTCTGGGATGCTTTTACCTTTCATTCTGATTCCGAGATAGTTTTTTCGTGACATATTCTACTTTATGTTAGTGGTAAAATGTTGTCGATTCTTGCATCATTTCTTGGTGAAAAATTCCAAAATTTGCTGAAAAAATTTAAAATTTGGCTTTTTTTTTTACTTTGAAGCTCTCTGCTTATAAGGAAAATGAATATTCCAAATAAATTATATAATGATTCACATATACAACATGTCTACTTTATGATTGCATCATAAAGTTTGTTTTTACTTTTGGAAAACACCAGAGGGCTTTAAATTATAGCAGCAATTATCCAATTTTTCACAAAATTTTCAAAATCGAAATTTTTCAGGGACCAGTTCTGTTTTGAAGTGGATTTGACGGGCCTTCTTATTAGAAATACCCCACAAATGACCCCATTATAAAAATCAAAGTATTCAGAATTATTCAAAGTATTCAAAATTACATTCAAATGGTTTGTTAACCCCAGCAAATTAAAGGAGAAAATTCAAAATCTTCATTTTTTACACTCGCATGTTCTTGTAGACCCTGTTTTTGAATTTTTACAAGGGGTAAAAGGAGAGACATCTTCCTAAAATGTGTAACCCAATTTCTCTCGAGTAAGGAAATACTTCATATGTGTATGTCAAGTGTTTGGTGGGTGCACTAGAGGGCTCAGAAGGGAAGGAGCAACAGTGGGATTTTGGAGAGTGAGTTTTTCTGAAATGGTTTTTGGGGGGCATGTCGCATTTAGGAAGCTGCTGTATGGTGCCAGGACATCAATAAAAACCCACATGGCATACTATTTTGGAAACTACACCCCTCAAGGAACGTAACAAGGGGTACAGTGAGCCTTAGCACCCCACAGGTGTTTGACGACTTTTCGTTAAAGTTGGATGTGTAAATTATTATTATTTTTTTTTTCACTAAAATGCTAGTTTTCCCCCAAATTTTCAATTTTTTCAAGGGGTAATAGGAGAAAATGTCCCCCAAAATTTGTAAACCCATCTCTTCTGAGTATGGAAACACCCCATATGTGGACATCAAGTGCACTGCGGGCGCACTACAATGATCAGAAAAGAAGGAGTCACATCTGGCTTTTGCAAAGCAATTTTTCCTGAAATGATTTACGGGGGGCATGTCCCATTTAGGAAGCCCCTATGGTGCCAGGAAAGCAAAAAAAAACCACATGGCATACTATTTTGGAAACTACACCCCTCAAAGAACATAACAAGGGGTACAGTGAGCCTTAACACCCCACAGGTGTTTGACAACTTTTCGTTAAAAGTTGGATGTGTAAATTATTATTTCTATTTTTTTTCACTAAAATGCTAGTTTTCCCCCAAATTTACAATTTTTGCAAGGGGTAATAGGAGAAAATGCCCCCAAAAATGTGTAACCCCATCTCTTCTGAGTATGGAAACACCCCATATATGGACATCAAGTACACTGCAGGTGCACTACAAAGTTTAGAAGAGAAGGAGTCACATTTGCAAATTTTGCTGAAATGGGGGGGGGGGGGCATGTCGCATTTAGGAAGCCCCTATGGTGCCAGGACAGCAAAAAAAAACATATGGCATACTATTTTGGAATGCCCCCCAAAATTTGTAACCCCATCTCTTCTGAGTATGGAAATACCCCATATGTGTATGTCAAGTACACTGCGGGCGCACTACAATGCTCAGAAGAGAAGGAGTCACATCTGGCTCTTGCAAAGCAATTTTTCCTGAAATGGTTTTTGGGGGGCATGTCCCATTTAGGAAGCCCCTATGGTGCCAGGACAGCAAAAAAAAAGCCACATGGCATACTATTTTGGAAACTACACCCCTCAAGGAACGTAACAAGGGGTACAGTGAGCCTTAACAGCCCACAGGTGTTTGATGACTTTTCATTAAAAGTTGGATGTGTAAATTATTTTTTCTTTTTTTTCACTAAAATGCTAGTTTTCCCCCAAATTTACAATTTTTGCAAGGGGTAATAGGAGAAAATGCCCCCCAAAATTTGTGACCCCATCTCTTCTGCGAATGGAAACACCCCATATGTGGATGTCAAGTGCACTGCAGGCGCACTACAATGTTTAGAAGAGAAGGAGTCACATTTGCAAATTTTGCTGAAATGGGGGGGGGCATGTCGCATTTAGGAAGCCCCTATGGTGCCAGGACAGCAAAAAAAAACACATGGCATACTATTTTGGAAACTACACCCTGCAAGGAACGTAACAAGGGGTACAATGAGCCCACAGGTGTTTGATAAATGTTAATTAAGTGGGATGTGAAAAGGAAAAATTTGATTTTTTTACACTAAAATGCTGGGGTTACCCCAAATTTTTCATTTTCACAAGTGGTAAAAGGAGAAAATGTCATTGTAAATGTGTAAATACATTTTTTTGGAGTAAGGACATACCTCATGTCTGGGCGTAAACAGCATGCACACCGGTCTCAGAGGTGCCGGAGATCAGTCAGGGTCCTTGAGCTGTGTATTTCTCCTATGGAGCCAGAACAGTGGGACCCCCCCCCCCCCCCCTCAAGGGGCATTACATGGGGTAAATAACTGGGGTACACTAAATAACTAAAATGGGGTGCAGTGGGACATAAAATTATAAAACAGGTTATGTTCCCAGAATGATGACCCAGAGCATAGCCAAAACTAAAAAATATGCCCACCCCAAACTCTATGCTCTGAATCATCATTCTGGGAATGTGTTGTGTGTGGCCGTCCCTAACCTGTTGCCTCAAATGCGCACCCCGCTCAGGTGGAGAGAGCGCTGCGCATTTGAGGGAACGTAAAAAGTCCCCGATGATAGTGACTCAGTGACCCATGACCCATTCTTTTTATAAAAAAAATTAATAAAATACCCCCAGAGGTCTTATAATTATTTTTTATTTTTTTTAATTAAAATTTTTTTGGGCAATTTGGTGGTTTTATGGGGTTAAAACTTGGAATGTACTCTGGACTTGGTACATTGGGGTCAAATTGTGGAAAATTAAAATGAAGAGGGAAAATTTAGTACTCCATGGAAGTGTGATACTCCCTGAAGCAATTCTTAATGCAGAGGCCCGGCTGATCGGGGCTTGTGTCACATTGAGTGATGGTGTCCTTCCGAATCCCCCTCTTGTAACACACTCTGCATCTTTTCTGGGCTCGTCCCTTCTTTCCAGTGTGGGGGACCTCACCTGGACAGTGTTGGCCTGGGACGATCCTGGCACCTATATTTCCAGTTCCTTGGGAAGTCCGGCCTGCTCTTTCCCGGTCGCCAAAGATCAGGACCTTTAGGACTTCTTCTTGGAACTGGAGGAATGTCCCTGTGTTGCCAGCGTGCTGGGACAGTACAAAAGAGTTGTACATGGCAATATGTACCATGTAGACCGCAACTTTCTTGCACCATACCCGTGTTTTCTGCATGGCGTTATATGGCTTGAGGACTTGATCAGAAAGATCAACTCCCCCCATATACTGATTGTAGTCCAGAATACAATCGGGCTTGAGGACCGGTGTTGCGGTACCTCGCACATGTACAGGTGAGCGTCCGTTACCATGAATAGTGGTCAGCATAAGGACATCCCTCTTATCCTTATACTTGACCAGAAACAGGTTTTCATGGGTAAGGGCACGGGACTCACCCTTGGGAATAGGTGTCTTAACAAAATTTAGAGGGAGGCCTCTCTGGTTTTTCCGCACGGTCCCACAAGCGGACGTCGATCTGGCGGCAAGGGATGTGAACAGAGGGATGCTGGTATAAAAGTTGTCCACGTACATGTGGTAACTAGTGTTGAGCGGCATAGGCCATATTCGAATTCGCGAATATTCGCGAATATATGGACGAATATTCGTCATATATTCGCGAATATTCACATATCCGTAATATTCTCGTTTTATTTTCGCATATGAGAAATTTTTGCGTATGCGAAAATTAACATATGCGGAAATTTGCATATACAAAATTAGCATATGCGAAAATTCGCATATGCAAAAATTTGCAGATGCATATTTTCGCATATACGAAAATTCGCACACCAGTCTCACAGAGTAGTATTAGAGCCTTCTTTACACCACACAAGCTGGAAGCAGAGAGGGATGATCACTTTGATGTGTACTGTGAAAAAAACAAAAACGAATATTCGTAATTACGAAATTCGCAAATATGCGATATTTGCGAATAAAATTCGCATTGCGAATATTCGCGAGCAACACTAGTGGTAACCCTTATCCAGCAATGGGTGCACAAGCTCCCAAACGATTTTGCCGCTAACACCCAGAGTGGGGGAAAAATCTGGGGTTTCAATACGGGAATCTCGTCCCTCATACACTCTAAACTTGAGAGTGTACCTGGAGGTACTCTCACAAAGTTTATAGAGCTTCACGCCATATAATTTACTGGCGGAAGATGAGTCTCCCCTTAAAACTGATAAGAGACTCATCAACCGAGAGCTCCCTAAGCGGTACGTAGGCCTCCAAAAATTTGGCCCCAAAGTGATCGATGATCGGCCTCACTTTGTAAAGCCGGTCATAAGCAGGATCACTTCGGGGTGGACATGCCGCATTATCTGCATAATGCAGCCATTTCCAAATGGCCTCAAACCGCCTCCGTGTCATGACCATACTGTAAAGCGGGGTCTGGTATAGGACGTCCCCGCTCCAGTACTGTCTGACACTTGGCTTTTTGACCAGGCCCATATGCAGCAAGAGGCCCCAAAATGTCCTCATTTCTGCTGCACTGACGGCGTACCATTCATTGGGCCTGGCAAAAAAAGAATCCGGGTGGTGGGCAATGAACTGCCTGGAATACAGATTCGTCTGCTCCACCATCAGATTGACAAAACTGTCACAGAAAAAATAACTGAAATAGTCAATTTCAGTGAATCCAGAATTGTCAATCCGGATTCCGGAGTCGCCAACAAACTCCGGAACCCGTGGCTGATAAGCCTCTGGGGGTCTCCAGACAGGTTCATTGGAAGGGGGCTCCGGTAAACTTGTCTGGGGGGTCGGACTCCTAGTACGAGCGGCATCACCACTCGCACTAGTGCCGGCCACTATCATGGGGGGTGCGTGGCCTCGCCTGGCGGCGTCTCCGCCGCCGTGCAGGGGGCTCATCATCAGTACTAGATGATGAGGAGGACGATGAAGAACACAGGAATGTTGGATCTTCATCGTCCTCACTGGCAGATTCGGAGTCGGAGGCAAGAAAAGCATATGCCTCCGCTATCGAAAATGCCCGGCGAGCCATCGCCTTTTTTCTACGGTGGCGGGGGGGGAGGAGGGCGGGCGGTGACGGGGGGGGGGGGTATGTACTGTGTGTGTGCTTGGTGTAACTATGTATAAGGGTGTGTGATTAGAAATCACACACCGTTATATGGGGGGGGGGAAATGCTGCAGCCAAAAAAAAAAAATGGGGGGGCTAATGCAGCGCCCTGAACCCCTAATATGGCCTGGGTCACACTTAAAAACTGCAGAAGACCCTTGGGGACCAATTAGGGGGTCAGGGGGGGGGATTTACTTTTTTTTTTTACTTTTTTTTTACTTTTTACCCTACCTTTCCCTGGATTGTATTCTTTCCCTGATCTATGGGGGGGCTTCTTTTCTTCTGTGGGGGCTCCGATCTCGGCAGAGGGGGGGGGGGGTCTCGGTCTTCCTCCAGCAGCTCCGACCACTGACCGAACTCAGCCAGCGGCGGGAACTGCGGGAAGATGCTGTTAACCCCTCCCCTGCCGGCTGCTATTGTCCAGCCAATAGCAGCGATCCTGGGGGGGGGTGACAAAATCGCCACCTCCCCATAGATACAGTGGGTGATAGGGGGTGTATCATACACCCCTGATCACCTTGTATCTCCGGATCAGCGGGTCACACGTGGCCCGCATCGCCGGAATAGCCGCAAATCGCATGTGTGAATGACCCCCCTGGGCATATGCACGGGATGCCTGCTGAACGATTTCAGCAGGCATCCGACCCGATCTCCGCCCGGCACGGACAGGAACTGCCCATGACGTAACTGTACGTCATGGGTCCTTAAGACCCAGGGTGTTGGGACGTAACGTTAGGTCATGGGTCCTGAACGGGTTAAAGTCACTCTAGTGGAAAAATTGTACAGAACAAAAAGCTGCCTCTTATTCTGTAATAGCTTCCATGTTTGTTTACATCTCTGAATACAGACACAGCTGGAAATGCCAACAGCCCAAGAATGCTTGGAATATGTCACGAATAGGGCCAAGTTATAGGCTGCCATGGTTATTGGCCACTTTACTGAAAAACACTGAAGCAGCAGCTGCTATGAAAACGGAAGAATGTGAAGAGGCAGAATCTCAGGACAGCGCTCGGCAGGTAGAAAGTGGGACCTGAAAATACAAGGATGAGAAGACGAACAGGGGATGGGGAATGGCAGAGACAGGATGGAATAACGTATATCCTTCCAAAACTGTCATTTTAATAAAAAAGGTTAGAGAGCTGGACAACTCCTTTAACCTAATCTCGTGTATTAGATATTAGATAATGGCGTAAGTAGCATCTACCTACTACAGTAGAATCTCCCAAAAGTAGACACAGGGGAAAAAAGTGTCTCCTATTGGGGGAAAAAAGGCTCAAGAATCTTTCTTAATGACCAAATACTTTACTGTACTCACTCCAGAGTAATTACCTATGAAACACAATAAAAAGCGATATTATAAAGAAATTATTTTGCACTGTAGCAAGGCTTAAAAAAAACTCAACAATTTAATCAATTATTTAGGAAAGGTTAGGATTTGATATGTTTGCACGCACACTGAGATTTCAACGTCCCTTCCCCCACATCTCCCCTCTTTCCTACAGTGCCATGCTTACTTCAACCCCATTCCTCTCTCTCTATTGGGGTGGACGGCTGCCTAACACTTCTACAGTATTTCCACGTGCGGGTGAGTCCATTTTAGTGTAGTAGGGCACAAGGTAGGGCCAGCAGATAAGTCTGGTTGCCCGCTATTATGAAGCTAAAACGTCCGCTATTTGGAGGTTGCAAATCAGGGCTCCTGTCCTGCAGGAACAAGCGGAAACTGAGTTCCTGCACTTTTTTTCACAGCAGGAACATCGTTCCCATTAGCAGGAGTTCTGCAGGACCAGTCCTTGAGTGGAAGAGCGCCCACATTTTTCCCCAGGATTTGACCCCTCGTGCAAATACATTAAGTCTTATGGGACTATGCCACGGAATAAAAAACTGTCCACTATTGGGAGGTGTCCACTATTGGGAGGTGTCCGCTATGGGGAGGTGTCCGCTATGGGGAGGTGTCCGCTATTGGGAGGTGTCCGCTATTGGGAGGTGTCCGCTATTGGGAGGTGTCCGCTATTGGGAGGTGTCCGCTATTGGGAGGTGTCCGCTATTGGGAGGTGTCCGCTATTGGGAGGTGTCCGCTATGGGGAGGTGTCCGCTATGGGGAGGTGTCCGCTATTGGGAGGTGTCCGCTATTGGGAGGTGTCCGCTATTGGGAGGTGTCCTCTAAATGAGATTTTACTGTACCACTATACTGTATATTTCTGTATAAAAGGAAAAAATATACAGCAAAGAACGATGTCCAGCGCTGCTCCCGTTAAAAAGAATGTCCTTTATTTCATAACACCAAGGTACAAGGAGACAAGGTAGACACTAGTGACGCGTTTTGGCTCCTCACAGAGCCTTAGTCATACAATGAATAGTAGAAACATGAATCATTATATAGGGTTGCAGAAAGATCGTCCCCACCCATAAAATGGCACGATCTTCCTCCTGCTTCCCCAGGTGCAAGCTTGATGGTGCATCAATGTTAACCATTTCATTCATGTTGCACCTTTAACAATTCTCTCAGACTATAAGAAAACACATATATAATTAAAAAGAAAAAGACAATAGTGATCAAATTTTTTGCAAGGAGATGTTTTGATGGATCAGTATAACGGAATATCTATTCCAAAAACCGATACCGCTCAGAGCATCGCCTAGTGTGAACATATTCTAAAACGTTTTCTAAAAAGTCATCGGGAGATTGACACTATCGATGTGGAAAACATGAATTTCACATTATGCATATAGAAATAATAATAATACTGTGGTCCCTCAACATACAATGGTAATCCGTTCCAAATGGACCATCGTTTGTTGAAACCATCACATGTTGAGAGATCTGTGCAATGTAAAGTATAGGACAGTGGTCTACAACCTGCGGACCTCCAGATGTTGCAAAACTACAACACCCAGCATGCCCGGACAGCCAATGGCTCCGGCAAGGCCTCTGCTTCCCCGGCATCTTCGCTCTCCGTCGCCGCCATCATGTCGCTACGCACTCCGCTCCTATTGGATGACGGGACGGCGTGCGCAGCGACGTGATGACGATGATGGAGAGTGCCGACGATGCAGGGGATCCCGAAGAGGACGCGCCGGAGCCCCAAGGACAGGTAAGTGATCGTCAGCGGACCACACGGGGCCGTAAACGGCTATCCGGTGGCAGCTGAAGCAGTCTGCGCTGCCGGATAGCCGTTTATGCGATGGCCCCGACATACAAAAGCATCGTATGTTGATGCTGCCTTCAACATGTGATGGCCTCTGAGAGTGATCGTATGTTGAAATGATCGTATGTCGGAGCCATCGTAGGTCGGGGGGTCACTGTACTATAAGACCACATTGAGTGTAACTGTCTCGAACTATTTCCAATTAAATATATGGAATAGCATGGAGGAATATATATAAGTTTCTAAGTAACCAAAAAGAAAACAGCGCACCCAGACATGGATAAATGAAAATATGTGTGCTTATGAATTTGGTCAGATTCTTTTCTAGGGAGAGACAAGATGCATACAGTATTATGGAATAGCATAAAAATGAGGTGTGCGGGCACGCACATCATGTATACTAAAAAAGCTAATGAAGGCATCTAAAACGACATGCATACATGTACACGTCTGCATCCCCAAGGTGTGGAGATACAGGAATATACATGTATACATCTACATAATCGCTCACTTAATAATTCCAAATAGTATCCATCCTGTTATTTAAGCCTTTTGGTGTGCGGGTTCCAAGTTTTAATATCCAATAAATTTCGCAATCCAACAGCTTATGTTTTATGTTGCCTCCCCTGATGGGCATATATTTTAAAGGGGGACTCCGGCGCTTAGGCATCTTATCCCCTATCCAAAGGATAGGCGATAAGATGCCTGATCACGGGGGTCCCGCCGCTGGGGACCCCCGTGATCTTGCACGCCGCACCCCGTTAAAATCAGTCCCCGAAGCATGTTCGCTAATTGTCTGATTACTGTCGATCACGGGGCCGGAGCGTTGTGACGTCACAGCCCCGCCCCCGTGTGACATCACGCTCCGCCCCCTCAAAGCAAGCCTATGGGAAGGGGCGTGACGGTCATCGCGCCCCCTCCCATAGACTTGCATTGAGGGGCGGGGTGTGACGTCACACGGGGGCGGAGTTGTGGCGTCAAGCTCTTTCGCTCGTGTGGTCGGGATCCGAAGCCTCCAGCGTTGCCGGAAGCCGTTGAGGTGGGTGCTGCAGCCGAGTTCCCAGGGGTCCCCAGCAGCATGACCCCCGTGATCTGACATCTTATCCCCTATCCTTTGGATAGGGGATAAGATGTCTAGGGGCGGAGTAGCCCTTTAAAGACTGAATCCACATGTCATGTACCGCTTACTTAGGGCAGTAGACATTACACGGTGTATACATTTTGACCCGAGTGTTCCTTTAAAATTGGCTTTAACATAGCTAAATGAATTTGATTTGTAATTTCGCTTCTTTCAGCTACATGGGAGACATCATACTGTGTCTAAGCCGAAGCTGAATAATTATAATAGCGTTTAATTTAGAGAAAACAATTACTAGAAGGAGCTGATCATTAACAAAGACGACTATGCAGCTGCTGGCAAGATGTTCTGCATTGGAAAAGAATACTAATAAAATGATATGTATTACAGTTTCTATTTTAGAAAATTAGTAATTACTGATTCACATGAACACAATGAATAAAGGTATTTTCTATGTGTCAAATATGTTTGATTGGTGGGTGTCCAGCACCATAGACCCCTGCCAGTAGAGCTGGGCAGTATGACCAAAAATGTGTATCACAGTATTTTTTTAAATTATGGTGGTATCACAGTATTTGGGGGGGGGGGGGGGGGGGGCTTGTTAAAGTGTCAGAACATCAGGGTTTCGGAGTCAGGGCAGCGAAAATCTCTCCATTCACCCCATCCTGCCCCTCTTTCCATTCACCCCCCTGCACACATTAACCCCCCTACACCAATTAACCCCATCCTGTCCCTCATTCCATTAACCCCCCTGCACCCATTAACCCCCTGCACCCATTAACCCCCCTGATCCTTTCATTTATCCTATCCTGCCCCTTATTCCATTACCCCCTCTGCTTCCATTAACCTCCCCTCCTCCTCACCTGTGCGCTGATGCGGCTGCTGGGAAGTGCCCCTGTCATCAGTGCAGTAACGTGGGCGCTTCCCACCCGGACACAGGATCCTCTCTGGCGGAAGCGTTCAGCGCAGGATGCTGATGCTTCCGCCAGGAGGGAATTTGAAATATTGATCTATAGTGCCCACTGCTCTATTATGCGCCATGGCCACTTTAGAACAGTGAGCAGCAGCGGCGCAGCTCACGTGCGTTGTGTGAGGGGGCCCGCCGCTCTTTCAAAGATCAGCGGGCCCCCTCACAGGCGGTCTGTCCGCCCCTGAAGCGCTCGCTTCCCTCGGTCCTGTGCACTAGGGGCCTCAGGAGCGGGCGCCGGAACTAGAAGAAATGCGGCGCAATGCTCTGCCTTACGCCGCAGGACCAAGGGGAGCGGGCGCTTGTTATGAACACTCCCTGAAGTAGGCGAAGAGAGGAGAGAGGTGGACTGGAGCAGGGAGCCGGCTCGGGGCTCCGGGAAACATCAGAGCCAGGGGATGCAGTTTCTGTGCTTTCCCCTGGCTCTGATTGCAGAGAGGAGCCGGCCTGAAACTGCAGGGGGAGCGGGGATGAGGAGTCTCATCCTGCTCTCCCCTGACAGAGCGGAGCCGTGGACTCTGTAATTCATTCATGGGTGGGGGAGGGGCCCCACCGGTATAGCGGTATGGGGCAAAATTCATACCGTCGGAGAAAAAAAATGGTATCCAGTATGAACCGGTATACCGCCCAGCCCTACCTGCCAGTCAGCAGAATGAAGGAAATAAGGTGCTTGAACCCATTCAGGGGGTTGGGGACAGCACGGTGCGATACATACCAGGGCAGCTATGCCGAGGAATTGCAGCTTAGCCTAACTTGAAGGCCAGCATTGCCAGATGTGCCCTCGGAGACTAGGAGTCAGTATAACCATGCTAGGAGTTGTAGTTTTGCAACAGCTAGAGACACCTTAGTTCGGAAACACTGAAATACGGCTTGAAGTAACAGAATACGGTAAGTGTACCAGTGCATAGCCAGGGTATATAATCATGACATGAATCCTTTATTATATTCAAAAATAATATAAAATATAACGTAAAAATAAAAGTAGAGAAAAGTAGTGCTGGCCATTGAAAAAACTAAATATATGAGGGGACAGAATACAAATGTAACTCATAAATAGAGAAGCAGGCACATCTACCTCTTGTACTAAAATCTCACAAGTTATTATATCATTTATTTATTATATATTGAACACTCCCTGCAGCGGTTTTATTTTTGATCTGTGGTGACACGAGGGTGCAAGTTATACTTTTTAGGTCGTGACGCCAGGGCACCGTTAGCCTATACATGGTCCGAGGGACGGGGGCAATAAACACACAGGCGCCAGGTTACAGATAACTGTCTTTTACTGAGGCAGGAGTAGACGGTACAATACTCACAGTACGGAGCAGAGTAGAAGGGATGCAGTATAACCCTTGAGAGCCCTGTTAACTTGCTGGGACTTATGGTGCTTTTAACCCTCTTGAATTAGATAGACTGGAGACTTAGGGTGCATGCACACTACGTTTCTTAAGATACGGGACCGTATATGGCTGGGGAGAGGGGGGCGGAGAGTCGGGGGCGGGGCAACCGCACACTGCCATATGCTGTCCCGTATCTAATGTATTTCAATGAGCGACCGAAGTAAAACGCTGCTTTGCTGCTCCGTTTTGGCCCGTATACGGTTTCTCAACCGGACCTACAAACGTAGTCAACAGCGTTTTTAGGTCCGGTCGGGAAACCGTATACGGGGCAAAACGGAGCCAACCGGAGGCAGCGTTTCACTCCGGTCACTCATTGAAATACATTATATACGGGACCGCATATGGCAGCGTGTGGTTGCCCCGCCCCTGACTCTCCACCCCCCTGTCCCCAGCCGTATACGGCCCTGTATCTTAAGAAACGTAGTGTGCATGCACCCTTAGAGATTAAGAGATATCCCAAGCTGACTAGTGTTCTGCTAAGGTCCAATTTCTGAAACCGCCAGGGTTTGACTCACCAACTCCTGTACGGCAAACACTTGCAGAATGGCGGGGCTGATTTGATGCAAGATTTTCTTCAGGCTTCCCTTGGAATCACCTCACACTCCTTCCACCTCCTTCCACACTGCAGCTCATATGGAGCTCTGCACTAAGACAAGGTCTTAACTGAACTGAACTAGGAACTGAACTTGGGCAACTCCCAACCCCAACCCCACACACACACACTATATACAGGGCAATTTGTGGGTTCCCATTGGATAACAGGGTCACCTGATTACTCTGCATCTCTCTTCTTAAGGGTACAGTACACAAATAATAACATAATACAGCAAAGTGCATAAACAGTAAACAATAGAACAGTGGTCCCAGCACTGGCATGCCCAAGGAGATCCTCAGCCCACAGGACAGCCTTTGGTGCTGGGACACCACAGATCTGTTTATTACCTAAGGCCTAGATCTCATAAACCTCATAACAATCATTGACAGCATCCCAGTTTTATCTCACTACCTAAAGCTTTTGCTTATCTTACATACATTTGCGTATCATTCTCATCTATTAGCTTCAGATTTAGGTCATAATGACAGCCAATTCAAAGCAACTAAAAATAATTTTCTTGTAGTATTATATTTACTTTAATAGTTTCTTTGTGATGATGGGAATAGAAATGGGAGTGCTGCATGCTCTGGTATTAAAGAAGAATATAATGCATCAGTTTAAGTATTATCTATCTACAGTACAACCTTGCGGTAATTATCTTTGTAGAATAGGCATGAATCATAATATACAGTCACCGCTTCTCTCAAATACATAGTTAATGTATAAGAGGATTGAGAAGTACACTGCTCAAAAAAATAAAGGGAACACTAACATTGCACATAGATCTAAATGACTGAACTAATTGTATGAAACACTTTTGTCTTTACATAGCTGAATGCGCTGACAACAAAATCACACAAAAATTATCAATGGAAATCAAATTTATCAACCCATGGAGGTCTGGATATGGAGTCACACTCAAAACCAAAGTGGAAAACCACACTACAAGCTGATCCAACTTTATGTAATGTCCTTAAAACAAGTCAAAATGAGGCTCAGTAGTGTGTGTGGCCTCCACGTGCCCGTATGACCTCTCTACAACGCCTGGGCATGCTCCTGATGAGGTGGCGGATGGTCTCCTGAGGGATGTCCTCTCAGACCTGGACTAAAGCTTCCGCCAACTCCTGGACAGTCTGTGGTGCAACGTGGTGTTGGTGGATGGAGCAAGACATGATGTCCCAGATATGCTCAATTGGATTCAGGTCTGGGAAACGGGCAGGCCAGTCCATAGCATCAATGCCTTCCTCTTGCAGGAACTGCTGACACACTCCAGCCACATGAGGTCTAGCATTGTCTTGCATTAGGAGGAAACCGGTCATGCTGGAGGATGTTGCAGGCAGCAGAACGTTCTCCACGGCTTCTCTAGACTCTCATGTCATGTCTGTCACTTGTGCTCAGTGTAAACCTGCTTTCATCTGTGAAGAGCACAGGGTGCCAGTGGCAAATTTGCCAATCTTGGTGTTCTCTGGCAAATGCCAAACGTCCTGCAAGGTGTTGGGTTGGAGTCTGTTTCTGACTATTTTAGTGGACACCTGCACATTTGTGGCCTGCTGGAGGTCATTTTGCAGGACTCTGGTAGTGCTCTTCCTGCTCCTCCTTGCACAAAACGGGAGGTAGTGGTCCTGCTGCTGGGTTGTTGCCCTCCTACGGCCTCCTGCATGTCTTCTGATGTACTGGCCTGTCTCCTGGTAGCGCCTCCATGCTCTGGACACTACGTTGACAGACACAGCAAACCTTCTTGCCACAGCTCGCATTGATGTGCCATCCTGGATGAGCTGCACTACCTGAGCCACTTGTGTGGGTTGTATACTCCGTCTCATGCTACCACTAGAGTGAAAGCACCGCCAGCATTCAAAAGTGACCAAAACATCAGCCAGGCAGCATAGGAACTGAAAAGTGGTCTGTGTGTCACCACCTGCAGAACCACTCCTGTATTGGGGGTGTCTTGCTAATTGCCTATAATTTCCACCTGTTGTCTGTTCCATTTGCGCAACAGCATGTCAAATTGATTGTCAATCAGTGTTGCTTCCTGAGTGGACAGTGTAATTTCACAGAAGTGTCATTGACTTGGAGTTACATTGGGTTGTTTAAGTGTTCCCTTTATTTTTTTGAGCAGTGTATATTCAAATATCTGCATGAAACATAAATGAAGTCAAATGGAGTCAATATTATAATCTGCTTCACATTCATTCTTGTGTTTAAAGGGGTACTCTGCTCCCCCAGTGTTTGGAACATTTTGTTCTGAACACTTGCAGCAGGTGGCGGGAAGTGACGTCACGGTGCCCCCGCTGCCCACACCCAGAGTTCTAAACAAATGCCAGGTGCTGCACAGAGATCGTGGGGGTCCCAGCTGCGGAACCCCACCGATAAGACTTCTTATCCCCTATCCTTTGGATAGGGGATAAGATGTCTAGGGGCAGAGTACCCCTTTAATCCTTTCTGCTTAAAGGGGAAATGCAAGTCTGATCTTATATAACTAAAAACTGCTATCCTTTGGGCAATGTTTTGCTGTATCATGGCCTGTGGTATGCCATGGATTAAGAATTACAGTATTCTATGGGGAACATGATAATATATGGAAGGGCAATAAAGGCAGCAAGTTTCATAAAGCTATAAGGGATAGTCAAAGGCCTGATAAAAAAATATCTGTATTGTGAGTCATAGTTGTCAACTAGAAGATACAATCAGGCACGGCAGGTCAGATAAAAAAAAAAAAAAAAGATAAAAGGTATAGGAACAAAGCAAGGGCAGAAAGCTGTAACCTTGAAATTGAAGACCAAATTGCTCCTCACACGAAACTAAAGAAACATCTTGAGTACCAGTCTTGCTCTGGCTTGAGGGACGAATCTTTTTTTTCCTGAGCCTGAGAGGGTAACATTTAGTCCAGGACCTCTTTTGGTAGCCCTTGGGGGGTGTATGGTAGGGATGGTATGATGTTGATATATGAGGGGTTAATATTAACCCTGTCACTCGTGACGCCAGGGTGAGGGCTGGTATGCTGAATCTATGTTCCGGCCTATCGCCGCCCTTCCCAAAAGCGATAGGTGCAATGAAATGACTGAAGGTCCGCAAGTAGATTTAACTTGAACTTGAATAACTTTACTGCAGTGCTTGCAATATCCAATGCGTAGTAACAGTCTCATATAACAGTTCTTAGGTTGCTTAGCGACTGGCAGAAGTTGCGGACCTTGCATTAAACTTGTAGTCTCTGAATTTAGGGTGTGATGAGCAGATCCGTCTGGATTTAGGGGAAATATTGGGTCCGGTGATACTGCAGAGTGCTAAGGAGATGACACACTCTATAATTTAGATCATTCAGCCGTCGCCGCAAGGCTCAGGCCTAACTCACTGCAATTACTGCGATATAGGTTTTCTCTCATCAAGAGTCAGGAGAAAGACCGTGAGAAAATGGCTGCCGCTCCCTTATATGGGCAGGGGGCATGGCGATTCTGATTGGTCCGAACGTCTGCCATTCACCAGTACATGGTGTGATGGGATTACTGACGTAAGAGGGCCTCCAAAGGTCCTTAAGCTAAAACCATAGAGTTCACCTTGTCACATGACCCGCAGGTCCTGCAACGCTAATAGAAACAGGTAATTAACCATTTATATACAGAAATAATACTATATACATTATTCTATGGACAAATTAGAAATCTATATACTATAATAGAGGCGACAAGGGGCGGACTGACTAACAGAGATTACTAAGTCCTAGGGACTCTGGCTACGGGGACCCATAGATAAATAAGTGCAGTATGAAATGCGGTACTGGGACACCACACTCTTATCATTCTTAAACCTTGGTGGACCTCATAGTACTGAGAGGCAGAATTGTCAAGCAAGAGACAGAAGAGACAAGATTGAGCAAGCCTGGTCATAAGAAAAGAATCCTACAAGGTACAGGGGCCAAGCAAAGACTGGTAGCTATAGGACCAGTCTGGTTCCTGCATGAACTTAAAGAAACATCTTGAGTACCAGCCTTGCCCTGGACTGAGGAACAAGTCTTTGGTGTCCTTCAAAGCGAAGTTCAGCATTATTTTGGCTCCTGAGGCTGACAGGATAACCTTTACTCAAGAACCTCTTTCTGAAATCTTGGTGGACCTCCCATTAGTCAAGGACTTCTTTCTGAAATCTTGGTGGACCTCCCATTAGTCAAGGACTTCTTTCTGAAATCTTGGTGGACCTCCCATTACTGTGAGGCAGTGTTGTCAAGCATGAGACAATCAAACAAGCCCGGTCAAAAAAAAATTATGATACAAGGTACAGGAGCAAAGCAGGGACTGAATGCTAACTTCTGTAAATAGAAGACCAGCATGGTTCCTGCACATAGCTAAAGAAACAGCATTGCCCCGTCCTCAGGGCAGGGCTGGTGCAAGGATTTTTGCCACCCTAGTGTCACGATTCGGCTGGCAGGAGGTGGATCCTCTGTGCCAGAGAGGGATTGGCGTGGACCGTGCTAGTGGACCGGTTCTAAGCTGCTACTGGTTTTCACCAGAGCCCGCCGCAAAGCGGGATGGTCTTGCAGCGGCGGTAGCAACCAGGTCGTATCCACTAGCAACGGCTCAACCTCTCTGACTGCTGAAGATAGGCGCGGTACAAGGGAGTAGACAAGAGCAAGGTCGGACGTAGCAGAAGGTCGGGGCAGGCAGCAAGGATCGTAGTCAGGGGCAACGGCAGGAGGTCTGGAACACAGGCTAGGAACACACTGGGAAACGCTTTCACTGGCACGATGGCAACAAGATCCGGCAAGGAAGGCAAGGGGAAGTGAGGTTAAATAGGGAAGTACACAGGTGAATGAACTAATTAAGCCAACTGCGCCAATCAGCGGCGCAGTGGCCCTTTAAATCGTAGAGACCCGGCGCGCGCGCGCCCTAAGGAGCGGGGCCGCGCGCGCCGGGACAGGACCGACGGAGAGCGAGTCAGGTACGGGAGCCGGGGTGCGCATCGCGAGCGGGCGCCACCCGCATCGCGAATCGCATCCCGGCTGGGAGAGGTATCGCAGCGCACCCGGTCAGCAGGTCTGACCGAGCGCTGCGATTGCGAGGATGTTGCGAGCGCTCCGGGGAGGAGCGGGGACCCGGAGCGCTCGGCGTAACAGTACCCCCCCCCCCCCTTGGGTCTCCCCCTCTTCTTGGAGCCTGAGAACCTGAGGACCAGACTTTTGTCTAGGATGTTGTCCTCAGGTTCCCAGGATCTCTCTTCAGGACCACAGCCCTCCCAATCTACCAAAAAAAATCTTTTTCCTCTGACCGTCTTGGAGGCCAGTATCTCCTTTACGGAGAAGATGTCAGAAGAACCGGAAACAGGAGTGGGAGAAACAAGTTTGGGAGAGAAACGGTTGATGATGAGTGGTTTAAGGAGAGAGACATGGAAGGCATTGGGAATACGAAGAGAAGGAGGAAGAAGGAGTTTGTAAGAGACAGGATTAATCTGGCACAAGACTTTGAAAGGACCAAGATAGCGTGGTCCCAGTTTGTAACTGGGGACACGAAAGCGGACATATTTAGCGGAGAGCCATACCTTGTCTCCGGGAGCAAAGATGGGGGGAGCTCTTCTTTTCTTATCGGCAAACTTTTTCATGCGAGATGAAGCCTGTAAAAGAGAATTTTGGGTCTCTTTCCATATGGTGGAAAGATCACGAGTCACTTCATCTACAGCGGGCAAACCAGAGGACAAGGGAATAGGGAGGGGGGGAAGAGGGTGACGGCCGTACACCACGAAAAATGGGAATTTAGCAGAAGATTCAGAGACTCTAAAGTTGTACGAGAATTCGGCCCAAGGTAGAAGATCTGCCCAGTCATCCTGGCGGGAGGAAACAAAATGCCGTAAATAGTCACCCAGGACCTGGTTAATTCTTTCTACTTGCCCATTGGATTGAGGATGATAAGCAGAAGAGAAGTTTAATTTAATCTTGAGTTGTTTACAGAGAGCCCTCCAGAATTTTGACACGAATTGGACACCTCTATCCGAGACAATCTGCGTGGGCAAACCGTGAAGACGAAAAATGTGTACAAAAAATTGTTTTGCCAACTGAGGCGCTGAAGGAAGACCAGGAAGAGGAATAAAATGTGCCATCTTGGAAAATCGATCAACGACCACCCAAACAACAGTGTTGCCACGGGATGGGGGTAGGTCTGTAATAAAGTCCATACCAATCAGAGACCAAGGCTGTTCGGGGATAGGCAGAGGGTGAAGGAGACCAGCAGGCTTCTGGCGAGGAGTCTTATCCCGGGCACAGACAGTACAGGCCCGCACAAAATCAACAACATCTGTTTCCAGAGTCGGCCACCAATAGAAACGAGAGATGAGTTGCAAGGACTTTTTGATGCCCGCATGGCCTGCGAGGTGGGAGGAGTGACCCCATTTGAGAATCCCGAGACGCTGGCGTGGAGAAACGAAGGTCTTCCCTGGAGGAGTTTGCCTGATGGAGGCTGGAGAAGAGGAGATCAGACAGTCAGGAGGAATGATGTGTTGCGGAGAGACCTCTACTTCCGAGGCATCCGAGGAACGAGAGAGAGCATCGGCCCTAATGTTCTTGTCGGCAGGGCGAAAATGAATTTCAAAGTTAAAACGGGCAAAGAACAACGACCACCTGGCCTGGCGAGGATTCAGCCGTTGGGCAGACTGGAGATAGGAGAGATTCTTGTGATCGGTGAAAATGATAACTGGAAATTTTGATCCCTCCAGCAGATGCCTCCATTCCTCAAGTGCCAATTTAATGGCCAGTAGTTCTCGATCCCCGATGGAGTAGTTCCTCTCCGCCGGAGAGAAGGTCCTAGAAAAAAAACCACAAGTAACAGCATGCCCGGAAGAATTTTTTTGTAGAAGGACCGCTCCAGCTCCCACTGAGGAGGCATCAACCTCCAATAGGAAGGGTTTAGATGGGTCAGGTCTGGAGAGCACGGGAGCAGAAGAAAAGGCAGACTTGAGCCGTTTAAATGCGTCTTCCGCTTGGGGAGACCAGGACTTAGGATTGGCATTCTTCTTGGTTAAAGCCACGATAGGAGCCACAATAGTGGAAAAATGTGGAATGAATTGTCTGTAATAATTGGCGAACCCCAAAAAACGTTGGATAGCACGGAGTCCGGAGGGGCGTGGCCAATCTAAGACGGCAGAGAGTTTATCTGGGTCCATTTGTAGTCCCTGGCCAGAGACCAAGTATCCTAGGAAAGGAAGAGATTGACATTCAAACAGACATTTCTCCATTTTGGCATAAAGTTGATTGTCTCGAAGTCTCTGAAGAACCATGCGGACATGCTGGCGATGTTCTTCTAAGTTGGCAGAAAAAATCAGAATATCGTCCAGATACACAACAACACAGGAATATAAGAGATCACGAAAAATTTCATTAACAAAGTCTTGGAAGACGGCAGGGGCGTTGCACAGGCCAAAGGGCATGACCAGATACTCAAAGTGTCCATCTCTGGTGTTAAATGCAGTTTTCCATTCGTCCCCCTCCCTGATGCGGATGAGATTATATGCACCTCTTAAGTCCAGTTTGGTAAAGATGTGGGCACCTTGAAGGCGATCAAAGAGTTCAGAGATAAGAGGTAGGGGGTAGCGGTTCTTTACCGTGATTTTATTAAGTCCGCGGTAATCAATGCAAGGACGTAGGGAGCCATCTTTTTTGGACACAAAGAAAAATCCAGCTCCGGCAGGAGAGGAGAATTTGTGGATAAACCCCTTTTTTAAATTTTCCTGGATGTATTCAGACATAGCAAGAGTCTCTGGGGCGGACAGAGGATAAATTCTGCCCCGGGGTGGAGTAGTGCCCGGGAGGAGGTCAATAGGACAGTCAAAAGGCCTGTGAGGGGGTAAAGTCTCAGCTTGCTTTTTGCAAAATACGTCAGCATAGTCCATATAAGCCTTAGAGAGACCGGTTACAGGGGGAACCACAGGGTCACGGCAGGGAGTACTGGGAACCGGTTTAAGACAGTCCTTGAAACAAGAAGTACCCCAGCTCTTGATCTCTCCTGTGGACCAATCAAGGGTTGGGGAATGGCGTTGAAGCCACGGTAGTCCAAGGAGAATTTCGGAAGTGCAATTGGAGAGGACCAAAAACTAAATTTTTTCGTGATGAGGTGCGATGCACATTAGGAGGGGTTCCGTGCGGTAACGCACGGCACAGTCCAATCTTTCATTGTTAACACAATTGATGTAGAGGGGTCTGGCGAGACTGGTCACTGGGATGTTGAACCTGTTGATGAGAGAGGCCAAAATAAAATTTCCTGCAGATCCGGAATCCAAGAAGGCCTTAGTAGAGAAGGAGAAGGTAGAGGCAGATATCCGCACAGGCACAGTAAGGCGTGGAGAAGCAGAGTTGACATCAAGAACTGTCTCACCTTTGTGCGGAGTCAGCGTACGTCTTTCCAGGCGGGGAGGACGGATAGGACAATCCTTCAGAAAGTGTTCGGTACCGGCACAGTACAGGCAAAGATTCTCCATGCGGCGTCGTGTCCTCTCTTGAGGTGTCAAGCGAGACCGGTCAACTTGCATAGCCTCCACGGCGGGAGGCACAGGAACGGATTGCAGAGGACCAGAGGAGAGAGGAGCCGGGGAGAAAAAACGCCTCGTGCGAACAAAGTCCATATCCTGGCGGAGCTCCTGACGCCTTTCGGAAAAACGCATGTCAATGCGAGTGGCAAGATGAATGAGTTCATGCAGGTTAGCAGGAATTTCTCGTGCGGCCAGAACATCTTTAATGTTGCTGGATAGGCCTTTTTTAAAGGTCGCGCAGAGGGCCTCATTATTCCAGGATAATTCGGAAGCAAGAGTACGGAATTGGATGGCGTACTCGCCAACGGAAGAATTACCCTGGACCAGGTTCAGCAGGGCAGTCTCAGCAGAAGAGGCTCGGGCAGGTTCCTCAAAGACACTTCGAATTTCCGAGAAGAAGGAGTGTACAGAGGCAGTGACGGGGTCATTGCGGTCCCAGAGCGGTGTGGCCCATGACAGAGCTTTCCCAGACAGAAGGCTGACTACGAAAGCCACCTTAGACCTTTCAGTAGGAAACTGGTCCGACATCATCTCCAAGTGCAGGGAACATTGTGAAAGAAAGCCACGGCAAAACTTAGAGTCCCCATCAAATTTATCCGGCAAGGAAAGTCGTAGGCCGGAAGCGGCCACTCGCTGCGGAGGAGGTGCAGGAGCTGGCGGAGGAGATGATTGCTGAAGCTGTGGTAGTAGCTGCTGTAGCATCACGGTCAGTTGAGACAGCTGGTGGCCTTGTTGCGCTATCTGTTGCGACTGCTGGGCGACCACCGTGGTGAGGTCGGCGACAACTGGCAGTGGAACTTCAGCGGGATCCATGGCCGGATCTACTGTCACGATTCGGCTGGCAGGAGGTGGATCCTCTGTGCCAGAGAGGGATTGGCGTGGACCGTGCTAGTGGACCGGTTCTAAGCTGCTACTGGTTTTCACCAGAGCCCGCCGCAAAGCGGGATGGTCTTGCAGCGGCGGTAGCAACCAGGTCGTATCCACTAGCAACGGCTCAACCTCTCTGACTGCTGAAGATAGGCGCGGTACAAGGGAGTAGACAAGAGCAAGGTCGGACGTAGCAGAAGGTCGGGGCAGGCAGCAAGGATCGTAGTCAGGGGCAACGGCAGGAGGTCTGGAACACAGGCTAGGAACACACTGGGAAACGCTTTCACTGGCACGATGGCAACAAGATCCGGCAAGGAAGGGAAGGGGAAGTGAGGTTAAATAGGGAAGTACACAGGTGAATGAACTAATTAAGCCAACTGCGCCAATCAGCGGCGCAGTGGCCCTTTAAATCGTAGAGACCCGGCGCGCGCGCGCCCTAAGGAGCGGGGCCGCGCGCGCCGGGACAGGACCGACGGAGAGCGAGTCAGGTACGGGAGCCGGGGTGCGCATCGCGAGCGGGCGCCACCCGCATCGCGAATCGCATCCCGGCTGGGAGAGGTATCGCAGCGCACCCGGTCAGCAGGTCTGACCGGGGCGCTGCGATTGCGAGGATGTTGCGAGCGCTCCGGGGAGGAGCGGGGACCCGGAGCGCTCGGCGTAACACCTAGGCAACGGCTAATTTTGCCGCCCCTTGACCCTGCCCATTGGCCTATCCCTTATTACTAGGGTGATACACTGTAACAAACCTTCTCATGTTATCTCCACACTACTGGGGGGACACACGGTAATAACCCTCCTCCTCATGTAATTACCTTACTACTGGGGTGACACACAGTAATAACCCTCCTCCGAATGTAATTACCTTACTACTGGGGTGACACACTGTAACAAACCTCCTTCTCATGTAATCACCTTACTAATGGGATGAAACACTGTAACAAACCTCACCCTTATGTAACTGCCTTACTACTGGGGTGACACGGTGGTGCCGGCTGGGCGGGGGCTTCGAATACTTGCTGACTGCTAACTTTCTTGCAGGGTGCAGAGCGGTGCCCTCATCAAGAGGGCGCGCTAGGCGGCTGCCTATTTTGCCTATAGGCAGAACCGGCCCTGCCTGATGGACAAATCAGTCTTCAAAACAAAGTCCAGCAATATTTTTTGTCCTGAGCCTTAGAGGATAACATTTAGTCCTCTTATCATTCCTAAACCTTGAAGGACAATGAAAAAAATCTGAAATTCCGTGGCGGAGTTGCTCGCCTATTCCTCAGTGTGAACATACCCATATAGATATATGTTTATTCCTGGCAGGTTTACATTCGCTTAGGGTCTATTCACACTGCAGAATTTCCACTTGCAGAATTCCACCTCAAATTAAAGCCCATAGACTTCCATGGGATTCCGCACTCCCAATCACACTTCTGAATTTCTGGTTGCGTAGCGGAGCTTATTGTCCTCTCCAGACCAGCCAAAGCTACCCACTTAGTTCTGTAGCCTTATACAGTTTGAAGTGGAGCGAATAGTCCTCCTCTCATAAGTGTAAAGTGTAAGTACACCTACGTGGTGTACGTTTTTTTTTCCTGAAATACAAATTTGGGCCTAGTTAGTGTGAAAGGCCAGCCAAAGCTACACCCTTGTTTCTGTAGCCTTATACAGTTTTAAACTGAGCGTATTTGTGGTGGCCCAGTACAGGAGTTGCACCCCTGTACCATTGCTGCCCTGTAAGACAGACTCCATTCAATGACCCCTGGGCCTCCCCTTCACCTATGTGCCCTGAATAGTTAAACAATATGTGGTGCTGGGAGATTGATAGTGTCTAAGGTGTTGCGGTAATAGTGTAGGGTCTGGTGGTATTAACCCTTGAATGTCGTGATGCCAGGGTGAGGTTTCCTCAATAGTAATGTTCCCACCGCCAACTGTCCCACAAACGGCAGGGAGAAATAACGGAATGTCCACAGCAGATTTTATTAAGTAGACTAAAGAAACTTTACTTGCAGGTTTTATGCAACGGTATTGAACATAACAGTCTTTTAAAGAGTGAACCGGGATACAGGTTCCTCACAGGTTTGCTAGGACTTGGAAGCAATGAGCTTTTGATGCTAGCCACTGTGCTACTATTTTAGAATATTTGAGCTGATAGTAGTCACACAGGATTCAGTAGTTTGGGCTTTAAGTAACTCACGTTTTGTGGCGGCAGGTTCTTAGGCTTTGGGCCTAGATGAATTGAATTGATGCTGATGAGATGCTTGTGCTGAGATGTGCTTGGCTTTGTAGTGCAGGAACAAGAGAGAGAATATAGTGGCTACAGCCCTTTATATAATAAGGGGCTGTACTAAGCTCATTGGTATAACTGTGTATCACGTGACCACTAAGGTCCTATACATATATTTCCTATACATTAAATTAATATGTACACACTTTACTTAAGACGACTAGGGATTAGCCCTGCAGGAGAGCCCTATAGACATGGAGGGACTCTAGCTGCGGGGACCTTAGAAAAGGGACAGGAACAGGTCCTGTACCGGGACACCACAAATGTATATGTTATTCAATGCAATGTACATCATTTTTTCTATACCTTTAAGTACTGTTGTCATGTAATTGTAACAAGGGAAGGTACCAGTGACCATGTCACCTACAGGGTGACGTACTGGGACCCCTCCAGAGTCTCCCCCATATAAGCCCTGGGTGGAGCTAGCTCACTCTCTCTTCCGGCTTAGCTGAGTTGCAGTGAGGTCAAGTCCGGAGAGAGTGTATGGTGTCCTAAGGAGGCCTAAAGTCTACCACACAGCCATGGATTCATAAGTCCACTACCCCCCAGGTCCAAGTCAAAGCCTGGTAAGCTAAACACGGGGTGGAGTCGGTCATAGTCAGTCTAAGTCAAATCCGTCCAAGTCAAGTCTGTCTGAAGTCAGCGTGGCCCTGCATCAAGTTGTTCCACTATAAGTCCCAGTGAGCCCTGTGGTCTCTGAAGTCACTGGTCACCTCCTTGGGCCTAGCCAAGCTATACAGACTGTTAAACCTGTCCCACTCAGTAAAGCTGCCGTTGTTCCGTAACTTGGCATCAGAGTCATTATTTGCCCCCGTGCCTAGCCCAGGATCCAGCGGTATACAGGTGGTGTGGAGGTAAAACCACGCCCTGGCGTCACGAACACAATGGGTTAATGCCATCTGCCCCTAGGGTAATTTTATCTGCCCTCATCACACCCTCCCCACATATGGTCCAGCTCTCATAAGTGTAAACTGTAGGTACACCTACGTGGTTTTCCTGAAAAACTAATTTGGGCCTAGTTACTCTGAAAGGCCAGCCAAAGCTACGCCCTTGTTTCTGTAGCCTTATACAGTCTGTAGTGGAGGCATATGTGGTAGCGGGGTGTGATGAGGGCAGATGTTTTTACCCTAGGAGCAGATGGCATTACCCCCTTGTATTCATGATGCCAAGGCGCGGTTTAGCTTAAAACCACCCGAAGATATACGGCTGGATCCTGGGCCAGGCACGTCAAGTTACGGACAACGGTAGCTTTACTGAGGGTAGACAGTTGGTAAAGTCTATACAGTTCAGCCAGGACCCAAGGAGGTGACCAGTGACGCAGAGACCTTAAGGGCTTGCTGGGACTTGTAGTAGGACTGGACAATTGAATGCTGACCAATCTGACTTGAAAGATGACAGGGACTGACTTGACTTGACTCATAAAGCTGTGATTTTAGCTTACTTGAATTGACGGTGACTGCAGGGCCTGAATTTGAAGCCTCCAACACTCTGGACACACACACTAGGCACGACTGCACCGGACCTCAGCAGGAAGCATGAGCTCTAATCTCCAAGAGAGAGAAGCTCCACCCAGGGCTTATATGGGGGAAACTAGCAGGGAGCCCATAGGTCACTCTTGGGATAACCTGGTCATTGGTACCTCCTGGGTTACAATCACATGACATAACTCTTAAAGATACAACACATTTTATAATACAATACACTGCAGAACATATGTACAGGGGGGGAAAACAGGAGCAAGGGGCCATGGGGACACTGAAGGAGGCTGCCTGACAGGGCAGCAAGGGTACGGGGTAACATCTCCTGTACTGGGCAACCACACATAGTCCTCTTCTCATAAGTGTAAACTGTAGTTACATCGATGTGTTGAACGTTGTTTTTTTTTTTTTTTTTTAAACTGATTTTAGCCTAGTTACTGTGAAAGGCCAGCTAAAGATACCCACTTGTTTCTGTAGCCTTATACAGTTTGTAGTGGAGCATATTGTCCAGCTCTCATAAGTGTAAACTGTACGTACACCTATGTGGTGTACTTTATATGTTTTCCTGTTAAACTAATTTGGGCCTAGTTACTGTGAAAGAAAGGCCAGCCAAAGCTACACATGTGTTTCCGTAGTCTAATACAGTTTTAAGGGTAGTGTAGCGTGTTGTCCTCCTCTCATAAGTGTAACATATACGCACTCAGCAGGTGTATAAATATGTCAGGCAGAGAAGTGCCAGGACGTGAACAGAGGAATGGCAGAGACCTAAATTCATCAGGCAGAGGTAGCAGCAGACTGGGGCAAGTGGCATCAGGAGTTGCAGCGAGAGGCTTGAGCTTGCGGAATCAGCTAGAGGTCCTGTCTCAACCAGCAACCCCTCTGCCGTCATTGATTGGTTAACTCGGTCATCCACTTCATCGCAAGTTACATCTGACACCCCAGTCAATAGTCGTTGAGTTCCTCAGACACAACCCTTTTTTGGAATGGCCCAGGAGCAGTCCCTGTCCTCCGATTGCCTCTGTCCTATGCTGGTTCCTCCCCCCACAGAAGTATCGCATGCTGTGGGTTCAGCTCCACTATTTAGTGAGGATGATCTACTAGAGGACAGTCAGCAGCTACTGCCCAGCCAAGAAGTGGAGAAGACATAACCCGCTTCCTCCGCTAGGCGGGCAAGTAGTGATTAGTGATGAGGAGAGTGGCGTGGGAGGTAGCGTTGCAAGCGTTCAGGCTCCTGAAGCAGACACTGTTGAGGAACCTGAGGAGGACATCAGTGACGTGCAGACACAACTCGATGATGATGAAGCCGGTCACACTTAGGAGCCGGGTGTAGAAGGGGCATCATCATCATCAGGAGAAGAGGGTTGCAGGTTGCCCGTGAGGCAGCAGCTGAGCCAGCAAGGTGGTAGCATGGTTGGCAGTCAGCATGGCAGCAGAAGTGGGAAGTCTGGAGCCAAACTTGCCCGGGGTAGACCATCTGCTTTGCGGCATCCTACCTTTCTGGGACAGGGGTAGTGGAACAGGGGTTCCTGGAGACGGCGGCAGTAGCAGTCAATTAGTGCGGACTGCAGGTGGGGAAATTAGCTACTCGGTGATGTGGCAGTTTTTCATCAAGCATCCGGAGGATGTTAACCTGGCCACATGCAAGATGTGTCGGCAGAAGGTGAAGCGTGGCCAGGGTCCCAATGTTGGCACCACGGCCCTGCATCAACATATGCAGCGTCACCATAAAGCGGCCTGGGAGAACAGAGGCTCTGATGCGGTGGTCCAGCCTGCTGCATCACCCAGTGGCACGCCGCTCCCTGTTTCAGCCAACCAAGGCTCCACCACCTCAGCCGAAGGGAGCTGTCTGTCATACCCATCTTCTGTCACTCCAGATGCTCCTGCTTCTCCTACTTCGAGTCAGTCATTCCGTCAGCAATCCATTGGCAAAGGCAAGTCCAAGAGACAACAGTATGTGCCCACTCATCCAAAGGCTGAATGTGCTCCTGTCCAAGTTGCTGGTGCTGCAGTCCCTCCTTTTTCAAGTGGTGGACTCTGCACCTTTCAGAGAACTGATGGCTTGTGCCGAGCCGACGTGAAGAGTCCCAAGCCGTCATTTCTTTGCAAAAAAGGCAGTACCAGCCCTGCACAATTTTGTGGGCCCATCCTTGAGCCTGTCAGTGTGTACCAAAGTGCACGGCAGAGCCAACGTGTGGAGCTGTAACTACGGTCAGGGACAATACATGTCCTTTACAGCCCACTGGGTAAATGCTGTTCCTGCACACAGCTACACACAGTTACAGCCACAACAGCAACTTGGACAGGTCACGCCGCTTCCGCCTCCACGCTTTCAGGCCATTGGTCCTGTGACAGTGTCCGCCTCCACCTCCTTATCCTCCACCGTGTCCTCGGCCTCCACTGCATGGACAAGTCTCAGTGCCCCTCCAGCATACCATGTGTACAGGGCACGGCAGTGTCACACTGTTCTTCACGTGGTTTGCCTTGGCGAACGGAGTCACACAAGGGAGGAACTGCTAAAAGTAATTAATTAAGAAATCAAATCATGGCTTACTCAATGAAAACTGGGAATAGGAACCATGGTGACCGACAGCGGCAAGAACATCTTGTCTGCGCTGCGACAAGGAAGCCTGAGCCATGCGACATGCATGGCATACGTGTTCAATCTGGTTGTCAAGCGGTTCCTGAAGTGTTCCCCACATCTGCAAGACATCCTAAAAATGGGAAGGAAACTTTGCATGCACTTCAGCCACTCGTACACCGCAAAGCACACCCTCCTTGAGCTGCAGCATCAGAATGGTATCAACCAATTTAGTCTGATTTGCGACATTTCCACATGTTGGAATTCTACCCTCCATATGTTAGACCGACCATACGAACAGAGAAAAGCCATGACTGATTTCTTGTTTAACTTCAATGTCAACCAGTGGCAGCTCAAACGTGACACCTGCCGTTTGCTCAGGCCCTTTTAGGAAGCCACATTATTAGTCAGTCGCTGGGATTACGGGATGAACAATGTCATTCCATGGCTTCATTTCCTACAACACTTGTTGGAAACGATGGCTGGTCAGGGCACTGGAGACATGGCGCCTACATCTCACGGCCACAGTGGAGATGGAGGCAGGTAGTTCCTCCGAGTCACTTGCACAAATGGCATGATGCATGCTCACTTGTTTGCGTAGTGACCGCCGAATTGTCACCATTCGGCAGCGGGATGACTTCTGGCTTTCCGCCTTATTGTACCCTACTGGCACAAAATGGTGGCCTTTTTTACACCCACTGAAAGGGAGGAAAAACTGACCTACTACAGAGACATCCTATGTAGTCAGTTGGCTGATGCCTATCTGTGCCATCGTCCATCCTCTTGTATGTCTGACTCGGGTGCCCTCAGTGCTCACCTTTCACTGCCATGGCTGCTGGAGAGGGGTGGTATGGCAGAAGCAATACCAGCTCCATCAGCAGCAGCCTGAGTCTACAGTCGCTGATGAGTAGCTTTTTTCACCAGCATAGTGAAGCAACTCATCAGCAGCAGGTAGACCTGGAGCAGGACCTGAACCAGCAGGTGGTGGCATACCTTGACATGCCCATGCCAACACACTTTGAAGATCCGCTGGACTTCTGGGCAGCCAAACTTGATTTGTGGGCGCAACTAGCAGAGTTTGCCCTGGAAAAGATCTCCTGCCCCACCAGTAGTGTGCCATCAGAGCGGGTGTTTAATGCGGCGGGGGCCATAGTCACCCCAGGGAGAACTCATCTGTCCACAAAAAATGTGGAGAGACTGACCTTTGTGAAGAGGAATCAGGCATGGAACAGCCAGGATTTCCACCCACCAATGCCAGATGCATCTGAGTAGATTGACCATAGTTCCACACCAACACTTCACAAATATGGATAGTGCAAAACATGTTAAGGTGCTGCTCCCCAGTTACAGACATTCCTCGCCATCAGACCACAAGTAAGTATTGAGGATATGCATTAGCTAAAACTTAACTTTTCTTAGGATAAAATATATGAACCCAAATTTTTTTATATCTAAGAAAAGGAAAGGAGTGCAAAAAACACCATGTGCCACCTACACCACCAAGTATTGATGTGATGCAAAGTCCTCTAAAAGGTGGAAGGGAACAATGTATGGTCCACTGTAACTGGTGGGGGTAAAAAAACTTCCCCTGTAAGGCCCTGCTCTCGCACTATTAATTCCCTTCTTGTCAAGTGTTACTCATCCTAAAAAGGGCGACCCCACACAGGAACCTCTCCCTCTTTCCACCTACAAACACTGCCATTTACCAGGGATTTTTGGTGGAAATAGAGAGTTTCCTTTGTGGGGCCACCCTTTTTATTCTGCCACCATATGTTCTCCTCATGCTGATGCCAGCTCCGGGCTGTCTCATTTTGCCACCATATGTTCTCCTCATGCTGATGCCAGCTCCAGGCTGTCTCATTCTGTCACCATATGTTCTCCTCATGCTGCCGCCAACTCCAGGCCGTGTCATTCAGTCACTTTATGGTCTCTTCTTGCTGCCGCCAACTCCAGGCTGTGTCCTTCAGCCACTATATGGTCTCCTCATGCTTCCGCCACCTCCAGGCTGTGTTATTCAGCCACTATATGTTCTCCTCTTGCTGCCGCCAACTCCGGGCTGTGTCATTCAGCCACTATATGGTCTCCTCATGCTTCCGCCACCTTCAGGCTGTGTCATTCAGCCACTATATGGTCTCCTCTTGCTGCCGCCAACTCCCGGCTGTGTCATTCAGCAACTATATGGTCTTCTCTTGCTGCAGCCAACTCCAGGCTGTGTCATTCTGCCAGATTATGGTCTCCTCATGCTGCTGCCACCTCCAGGCTTTGTTGCTGTGCCGCCATGTGGTCTCCTCATGCTGCTGGCACATTAAATAAAACTTTTTAGGTTCATCTATTTGAAATCTTCAATTTAAATGTTAAAAAATATCTTTACTCTTTTCAATTGTGAGACCCTATAGTCTTGTCAGGCTGTTGGCCCCTCCAGGCTGGGTCATTCAGCCACTATATGGTCTCCTCATGCTGCCGCCACGTCCACGCTGTGTCATTCTGCCGCCATATGGTCTCCTCATACTGATGCCACCTCTAGGCTCTGTCATTGTGCCACCCTGCGACAGTGATTCTAATAGTGACACCTCTAATCTTCATGTCATACTGAATAACAGTATTATTTCACTAACACAGCATACTCCCTATGCGTGTTACGGCAAGGCAAAGTGTTCTATACCCCTATTGAGGCTCTCTGTAGCCCAGAAATAGCCATTTTTAATAGCAATTCGCCGCAAATAAATTCAATTCTAATCTTATTATTAATATAGAGATCTTTGTAAAATGTGCTGCTGTTGTTGACAGTCTTATTGTTTAATAGAAAGTTTGCACACAATAACTATACGCTCCTCTACCATAGTAATACATTTTTCATCCATTTTTCTCTTAATATTTCTAACCTTCGTAAATTACCGTATTTATCGGCGTATAACACGCACTTTTTAGGCTAAAATTTTTAGCCTAAAGTCTGTGTGCGTGTTATACGCCAATACACCCCCAGGAAAGGCAGGGGGAGAGAGGCCGTCGCTGCCCGCTTCTCTCCCCCTGCCTTTCCTGGGGTCTAGAGCGCTGCTGTCGGCCCTTCTCACCCCCTGGTTATCGGCGCCGCTGCCCTTTCTGTCCCCCTGACTATCGGTGCCGGCGCCGATAGCCAGGGGGAGAGAAGCGGCGCCGACAGCCAGGGGGAGAGAAAGGGCAGCGGCACCCATTGCCGGCGCCGCTGCCCCGTTGCCTCCCCCCATCCCCGGTGGCATAATTACCTTGGTCGGGTCTGCGCTGCTCCAGGCCTCCGTCGTGCATCCCCGGCGTCGTTGCTATGCGCTGAACGGCGCGGCGCATGACGTCAGTGCGCCGCGCCATGCATAGCAACGACGCAGGGGACGCACGCCGGAGGCCTGGAGCAGCGCGGACCCGACTCAGGTAATTATGCTACCGGGGATGGGGGGAGGCAACGGGGCAGCGGCGCCGGCAATGGGTGCCGCTGTCCCTTCTCTCCCCCTGGCTGTCGGCGACGCTTCTCTCCCTCTGGCTATCGGCGCCGGCACCGATAGTCAGGGGGACAGAACGGGCAGCGGCGCCGATAACCAGGGGGTGAGAAGGGCCGACAGCAGCGCTCTAGACCCCAGGAAAGGCAGGGGGAGAGAAGCGGGCAGCGACGGCCTCTCTCCCCTTGCCTTTCCTGGGGGTATATCGGGGTATACACGCGCACACACGCACCCTCATTTTACCATGGATATTTGGGTAAAAAACTTTTTTTACCCAAATATCCTTGGTAAAATGAGGGTGCGTGTTATAGGCCGGTGTGTGGTATACCCCGATAAATACGCTACATTAAAAGCCTTTTATACCTAACCCCAATTTTGTTTTACATTTATTCATCTGTAAATTAAGTTGGCGCATACCAGAAAGTTGTGTTATCTGACTGGAACATTATTATTCCCCTCTATTGTATCCTAACCATACACAAAAAATACATTTCCTGTAATAACATATTCCTACACAGTGCTAAAAATGCTATAAAATAACCTTCATCCCACTCCCCTCTGTGTACTTCGCAGGTAACTTTCACCGGCTTTAATTAACTGAATTGTCGCAATTTTAAAGATTCAGTAAGTTATGATTTAGCTCCTGAACCAGATGGATTGTGTGACCTATGAGTCCGCACAGTACACCCACCAGCTTTATTATAATACATTCAAAGGGTAGAACTAACCCGGCTAGAAAATGCCAGTCCCGCAACCACTATTTTATAGTCATATTTTATACAGCCAGTTTCTCACATAATGATAGAATACCCTTAAATCTTCGCATTTACAGTACATGTCACAGTTTCTCAGTTCGGAATATGAGTCCAAAAATATAATAGTCCTATATTTATTATATACTGTAATTTTCCTTTCTGCTTCCACCATTTTATCATTATTTATTTTATAAAACCATGAGCAGTTTGGTGTGGACCGGGGTGATGTACACCTAAAACGTGTGACTTTTTGTACCTTACTGTATTATGGTATTATAAATGAAAGGACACTTTATCTACACTGGACAATCACTCAGTTTGTTGTGGATTTTCATTATATTCAGTATTTCCCATAAGTGAGTCCACCCCTCACATTATATACAGTATCTCCCATACGTGACTCCACCCCTCACATTATATACAGTATATCCCATAAGTGATTCCACCCCTCACATTATAAATACAGTATCTCCCATAAGTGATTCCACCCCTCACATTATATTCAGTATCTCCCATAAGTGACTCCACCCCTCACATTATATATACAGTATCTCCCATAAGTGAGTCCACCCCTCACATTATATATACAGTATATCCCATAAGTGAGTCTACCCCTCACATTATATACAGTATCTCCCATAAGTGATTCCACCCCTCACATTATATTCAGTATCTCCCATAAGTGACTCCATCCCTCACATTATATATACAGTATCTCCCATAAGGGAGTCCACCCCTCACATTATATTCAGTATCTCCCATAAGTGAGTCCACCCCTCACATTATATATACAGTATCTCCCATAAGTGAGTCCACCCCTCACATTATATATACAGTATATCCCATAAGTGAGTCCACCCCTCACATTATATATACAGTATCTCCCATAAGTGAGTCCACCCCTCACATTATATATACAGTATATCCCATAAGTGAGTCCACCCCTCACATTATATATACAGTATCTCTCATAAGTGAGTCCACCCCTCACATTATATATACAGTATCTCCCATAAGTGACTCCACCCCTCACATTATATATACAGTATATCCCATAAGTGACTCCACTCCTCACATTATATACAGTACATCCCATAAGTTAGTCCACCCCTCACATTATATACAGTATCTCCCATAAGTGACTCCACCCCTCACATTATATATTCAGTATCTCCCATAAGTGAGTCCACCCCTCACATTATATATACAGTATCTCTCATAAGTGAGTCCACCCCTCACATTATATACAGTATCTCCCATAAGTGAGTCCACCCCTCACATTATATATACAGTATCTCCCATAAGTGACTCCACCCCTCACATTATATATACAGTATCTCCCATAAGGGAGTCCACCCCTCACATTATATTCAGTATCTCCCATAAGTGAGTCCACCCCTCACATTATATATACAGTATCTCCCATAAGTGAGTCCACCCCTCACATTATATATACAGTATCTCCCATAAGTGAGTCCACCCCTCACATTATATATACAGTATCTCTCATAAGTGAGTCCACCCCTCACATTATATATACAGTATCTCCCATAAGTGACTCCACCCCTCACATTATATATACAGTATATCCCATAAGTGACTCCACCCCTCACATTATATATACAGTATCTCCCATAAGTGAGTCCACCCCTCACATTATATATACAGTATCTCTCATAAGTGAGTCCACCCCTCACATTATATATACAGTATCTCCCATAAGTGACTCCACCCCTCACATTATATATACAGTATCTCCCATAAGTGAGTCCACCCCTCACATTATATATACAGTATATCCCATAAGTGAGTCCACCCCTCACATTATATATACAGTATCTCCCATAAGGGAGTCCACCCCTCACATTATATTCAGTATCTCCCATAAGTGAGTCCACCCCTCACACTATATATACAGTATATCCCATAAGTGAGTCCACCCCTCACATTATATATACAGTATCTCCCATAAGTGAGTCCACCACTCACATTATATATACAGTATCTCCCATAAGTGAGTCCACCCCTCACATTATATATACAGTATCTCCCATAAGTGAGTCCACCCCTCACATTATATATACAGTATCTCCCATAAGTGAGCCCACCCCTCACATTATATATACAGTATCTCCCATAAGTGAGTCCACCCCTCACATTATATATATACAGTATCTCCCATAAGTGAGCCCACCCCTCACATTATATACAGTATCTCCCATAAGTGAGTCCACCCCTCACATTATATATACAGTATCTCCCATAAGTGAGTCCACCCCTCACATTATATATACAGTATATCCCATAAGTGACTCCACCCCTCACATTATATATTCAGTATCTCCCATAAGTGAGTCCACCCCTCACATTATATATACAGTATCTCCCATAAGTGAGTCCACCCCTCACATTATATATACAGTATATCCCATAAGTGACTCGACCCCTCACATTATATATACAGTATCTCCCATAAGTGAGTCCACCCTCACATTATATATTCAGTATCTCCCATAAGTGAGTCCACCCCTCACATTATATATACAGTATCTCCCATAAGTGAGTCCACCACTCACATTATATATACAGTATCTCCCATAAGTGACTCCACCCCTCACATTATATATACAGTATCTCCCATAAGTGAGTCCACCCCTCACATTATATACAGTATCTCCCATAAGTGAGTCCACCTCTCACATTATATATACAGTATATCCCATAAGTGAGTCCACCTCTCACATTATATATATAGTATCTCCCATAAGTGACTCCACCCCTCACATTATATACAGTATCTCCCATAAGTGAGTCCACCCCTCACATTATATATACAGTATATCCCATAAGTGATTCCACCCCTCACATTATATATACAGTATCTCCCATAAGTGAGTCCACCCCTCACATTATATATACAGTATCTCCCATAAGTGAGTCCACCCCTCACATTATATATACAGTATCTCCCATAAGTGACTCCACCCCTCACATTATATATATACAGTATCTCCCATAAGTGAGTCCACCCCTCACATTATATAAATAGTATCTCCCATAAGTGAGTCCACCCCTCACATTATATAAAGTATGTCCCATAAGTGAGTCCACCCCTCACATTATATACACAGTATATCCCATAAGTGAGTCCACCCCTCACATTATATATACAGTATCTCCTATAAGTGACTCCACCCCTCACATTATATATACAGTATCTCCTATAAGTGACTCCACCCCTCACATTATATATACAGTATCTCCCATAAGTGACTCCACCCCTCACATTATATATACAGTATATCCCATAAGTGACCCCACCCCTCACATTATATATACAGTATCTCCTATACGTGACTCCACCCCTCACATTATATACAGTATATCCCATAAGTGAGTCCACCCCTCACATTATATATACAGTATCTCCCATAAGTGACCCCACCCCTCACATTATATATACAGTATCTCCTATAAGTGACTCCACCCCTCACATTATATATACAGTATCTCCCATAAGTGAGTCCACCCCTCACATTATATATATAGTATCTCCCATAAGTGAGTCCACACCTCACATTATATACAGTATATCCCATAAGTGAGTCCACACCTCACATTATATACAGTATATCCCATAAGTGAGTCCACCCCTCACATTATGTACAGTATCTCCCATAAGTGAGTCCACCCCTCACATTATATATATACAGTATCTCCTATAAGTGACTCCACCCCTCACATTATATATACAGTATCTCCTATAAGTGACTCCACCCCTCACATTATATATACAGTATCTCCCATAAGTGAGTCCACCCCTCACATTATATATACAGTATATCCCATAAGTGACTCCACCCCTCACATTATATATACAGTATCTCCCATAAGTGAGTCCACCCCTCACATAATATATACAGTATATCCCATAAGTGAGTCCACCCCTTACATTATATATATACAGTATATCCCATAAGTGAGTCAACCCCTCACATTATATATACAGTATCTCCCATAAGTGAGTCCCCCCTCAAATTATATATACAGTATATCCATTAAGTGAGTCCACCCCTTACATTATATATATATATATATATATATATACAGTATATCCCATAAGTGAGTCCACCCCTCACATTATATATACAGTATCTCCCATAAGTGAGTCCACCCCTCACATTATATATACAGTATCTCCCATAAGTGAGTCCACCCCTCACATTATATATACAGTATCTCCCATAAGTGAGTCCCCCCCTCACATTATTATTTATACAGTATCTCCCATAAGTGAGTCCACCCCTCACATTATATACTGTGAAGGGGCAAGTGGTGCCTAATCCTGCTTGCCCCTTGACTGATGAGCACTGTCCCTTTAAATTGTTGCTCCATTTAGTCTGCTCTCTCCCTCCCCTTGATGCTCCCCTATTGTCACAGTGCCGGCTAAGACTGTGGTCTGCTTCGGGAGGCAGGCAGTCTGCGCGGCAGAACCGCCCTCCCTCCTGTCTTAGCCCCAGCTCTTACACTCTGCCTGCTGCTTGCTGGGGTCTACGATCACGTGGTGTGGCTCATCCCGACACGGAGGAGCCGTGCTCTCATAACCGCCTCTCCTTCCTCCTCTTCTTCCCCATCATGCCCCTCCTGCTCCCTCCTCCAGATTTTCATTTCGTCCCATGCCCGGAGCTGCCAAGGCTGCACAGGCCTGCTCTGCATCCTCTGATGAGGCTGGGATCCCCCCCACTCAGCAGCCTCCCCTGGAGCTGGGCAGAGAGGAATCCGGGGCAGGAGCAGGCAATGCTCCTGCCCCGGATTCCTCTCTCTCGCCTCTGTTGTTCCCTCCCTCCCCAGCGCTGCAGAGGGCTCCCTATGCCCCTGATGCTGCATCCTTTCTGATTTTGCTTCTGCACTAAGACAAAAACATAGTCAAATCGTAGTCAAACTAGCCAAGGATGGTACCAGGAAACAGTGGCAAACAGGAATACAAAGCAGGAGAGTAGTCAAAAAGCCGAGCCAAAAATCTAAAACCTGAAGTCAGAAACACTATAAGATTGCTGGTTACTAAACAGTCTTTCACTGGCAAGGACTAGAAGCACACTGCAGGTTTAAATAGCCAGCTACACAGGTGAGAGCTCAGCATGGTCAGCTGACCAGGCTAATAGCTAGGGCATAGCCAGCAACCAAACCAAACCAAAGATCAAGAAAGTTTAACCCTTCGGGTTAGACATGGACGAGTCATTAGAGAAACGACCTCTGTTCCATCCAGATGACGGAGCTCCTCACTATGATGAGGGAAGATTTTGTTTTTTCTCGGACTTTGGATCATTTGGTCGGGGATCGTTCCCCCGGTTTTGTGGCACGGAGCAAGGGACCCTGGAGCTGTTTAGTGGGCCTGTCAGACGGTTAACGCTCACATGTCTCGATTTGTGTGTCTCCATTTTGGGGTTGGGTTGTAGTGTTGCATCGCCAGCTAGAGAGCGACAACAGGGCACTCCTCAGGTTTGATGGGGCCCATCTGTTGGACATTGGAGTGGATATTGTCAGGGTTGCATTATGGTATCGAGCAGAGCCTGTTTTTGTTGGGTTTGGGTCGGAGCCCAGTGTAGGTATAACTGGTCTCATCCAATGGCGGTGAGAGAAAGCAAAGTCAGTCAGTCTGGCGCCTGTACCTGTGCACCGAAGGCGGTGCGGTAGTTCCGACCAGATTGTGCCTTATTTGAATATTTAATATATTTATAAATAAATGCTGTGGCCAACCCCCACCCATTTAAAAGTTAAACTGTTGTCTGGTCTGATTATTTCATAAGGCAGGGTCCGGTAAAATTTTCGATACCAGAGCTTATTTAGTCTCAGTAGTCTGAAGGGGCAAGCGGTGTCTAATCCTGCTAACCCTCTGACTGATGAATGCCGTCCCTTAAAATTTTTGGCTCCATCTAGTCTGCTTTCCTCCTGAACTTACTGCTGACCTTTCTGGTGAGGGTGAGAGCCCTGGAGCCAGGCCAAAAAGATGGCCTAGGCTATGAGAAGATTGCCAAGACCCTGAAACTAAGGTGGGAAAGACCATACAGCGGTTTCAAAGGACAGGTTCCACTTGGAACAGGCCTCGCCATGGTCAACCAAAGAAGTTAAGTGCACATACTCAGCAACATGTCTAGAGGTTGTCTTTGGGAAATAGACATATGAGTGCTGCCAGCATTGCTGCACAGGTTGAAGGGGTGGGGGGGTCAGCCTGTCAGTGCTCAGACCACTGAATCAAATTGGTCTGCATGGCTGTCATCCCAGAAGGAAGCCTCTTCTAAAGATGAACAATACAACTATGGATTGTCCTTTGAAACAATGGTTGTTTTTCAACAGCTCCGTTTTAGAAACAGTGCCGTACAAGACGTTTTTTTTTTTTTTTTGGGGGGGGGGGGAGGGCTGTGTAAGGGTGTGTATATGTAATGTTTTACTTTTTATTTTGTGTAGGTGTAGTGTAGTGTTTTTAGGGTACATTCACACGGGTGGTGGTTTACAGTGAGTTGGAGCTGGGAGTTTGAGCTGTGCTGGAAAATTTGCCGCACCTCAAACTTGCCTCTGAAAACTTGCTGTAACCCCCTCCCATGTGAATGTACCCTGTACATTCACATGAGGGGGGGGGGGGGTGTCAAAACTACAACTCCCAGCATGGACCGACAGACCATACATGCTGGGAGTTGTAGTTTTGCAACAGCTGGAGGCACATTGGTTGCGCAACACAGAGTTAGGACACAAACTCTGTTTCACAACCAATGTGTCTCCAGCTGTTGCAAAACTGAAACACTCAGCATACATTGACAGTCAAAGGGCATGCTGAGAGTTGTAGTTTTGCAACAGCATGAGGCACACTGCTACAACTCCCAGCATGCCCTTTGGTAGTCTGTGCATGCTGGGAGTTGTAGTTATGCAACAACTGGATACACACTTTTTCATAGAAAAAAATGTGCCTCCAGCTGTTGCATAACTACAACCCCCAGCATGCACAGACTACCAAAGGGCATGCTGGGAGTTGTAGTTGGAAGTCTAGCTTTTGCAAAACACCTCCCAGCATGCCCTTTGGCTGTGCATGCTGAGAGTTGTTGCTAGGCAACAGCAGGAGGTGAATAGGCCTCACCTCCTGCTGTATCCTGCCGCTGGGATTAGTCCCGCCGCTTCAAAGGCGACCCCCGCCGGACCAGGGAGAGGTAAGAGACCCCCGCCGGCCCCGATTGCCGGCCCCATCACAGCCCGTTCTGACCGATCAATCACGTGGTCGTGAGGTGGCACCCATACCACCTCACTCCTGCTGGGTAAGGGTGAATGGGGACAGCCCCATTCACCCTTTTTTTCTGGGTCACCAGAGACACGATTGACCCGGAATCGCCGCAAATCGGCGGTCTGAATTCACCAGCGATTTTCGGCGATCGCAAACATGGGGGGGGTCCTCACAGGGGTTTGCACAGGGTGCCTGCGGTCCGAAATTCCCACGGGCATACAGGTTTGCCCTGGGTCCTTAAGTACCAGGGAGTCAGGGTGTACCGGTACGCCCTGGGTCCCTAAGTGGTTAAAGGGGTACTCCGGTGGAAAACTTTTGCTGACACCTCTGTCCATTTTAGGAACTGTCCAGAGCAGCATATTTTTGCTCTGGGGTTTTTCTCCTGCTCTGGACAGTTCCTGACATGGACAGAGGTGTCAGCAGAGAGCACTGTGGTCATGACAGAAAAGAAATCCAAAAAGAAAAGAATTTCCTACTGGAAGGGTTAAGATTTTTTATAATAAAAGTAATTTACAAATCTGTTTGACTTCCTGGCATCAATTGATTTAAAAAAAAAAAAAAATTCCACCGGAGTACCCTTTTAAAGGAATGTGACTTACCATACACCGCAGGCCTCTTATCTGTTGCATATAATTGTATATGATAAAATCAATGCAATACTGTTGTTAAGGGGATTTTAATCAAAGCAGTAGACACCAGCAGAATAAAAAGGTGGATAAAACAGTCCTGAAGGCACGAGGAGAGGACTGAAAGGGCAACGTTTCATGTGCTGTCAAAGCCTATGATTCCCTGTACTCCCCGCCAGTCTGTTTTTTTCTGCCCAGTATACATTAAACCGGAATGACTTCAATGGCTCGGCTTGCTGTATAGCATAATAATGATATGTTTCAGTAGACAATGTTGAACTGCCATGATCCTTGGTTTAGTATAATACGATCCATAAATTGCCAGAATAGGGATGTAGAAATTACCAAGTCTTTAAAAGGTTCTCCCAACAATTATCTCAGGTTGCTTAAAAGCAGGGCAAGGAAAGGTGACCCTCACAATGGTCTCTGCAAGACCTACGAGCGTGTAAGATCTTCGTACAAGAAATGTAATATAAGTGTTACGAAAACAGAGATGTCCTCAGGAAGGAAAACACAGTCTGTTTAGTTGCTATAGAGTTTATTATTCACTGCTCAAAAAAAATAAAGGGAACACTTAAACAACACAATGTAACTCCAAGTCAATGACACTTCTGTGAAATCACACTGTCCACTCAGGAAGCAACACTGATTGACAATCAATTTCACATACTGTTGTGCAAATGGAACAGACAACAGGTGGAAATTATAGGCAATTAGCAAGACAACCCCCAATAAAGGAGTGGTTCTGCAGGTGGTGACCACAGACCACTTCTCAGTTTCTATGCTTCCTGACTGATGTTTTTGTCACTTTTGAATGCTGGCGGTGCTTTCGCTCTAGGAGTAGCATGAGACTGAGTCTACAACCAACACAAGTGGCTCAGATAGTGCAGCTCATATAGAATGGCACATCAATGCGAGCTGTGGCAAGGTTTGCTGTGTCTGTCAGCGTAGTGTCCAGAGCATGGAGGAGCTACCAGGAGACAGGCCAGTACATCAGGAGACGTGGCGTGCTGGCAACAACAAAGCAGCAGGACCGCTACCTCTGCCTTTGTGCAAGGAGGAGCACTGCCAGAGCCCTGCAAAATGACCTCCAGTAAGCCACAAATGTGCATGTGTCCACTCAAACGGTCAGAAACAGACTCCATGAGGGTGGTATGAGGGCCCGACATCCACAGGTAGGGGTTGTGCTAACAGCCCAACACCGTGCAGGATGTTTGGCATTTGCCAGAGAACACCAAGATTGGCAAATTCACCACTGGGGCCCTGTGCGCTTCACAGATGTCACAGAGTCTGAAGACGCCGTGGAGAACGTTCTGCTGCCTGCAACATCCTCCAGCATGACCGGTTTGGCGGTGAATCAGTAATAGTATGGGGTGGCATTTCTTTGTGGGGGCCGCACAGCCCTTCATGTGCTTGCCAGAGGTAGCCTGACTGCCGTTTGGTACCGAGATGAGATCCTCAGACCCCTTGTGAGACCATATGCTGGTGCGGTTGGCCCTGGGTTCCTCCTAATGCAAGACAATGCTAGACTTCATGTGGCTGGAGTGTGTTAGCAGTTCCTGCAAGAGGAAGGCATTGATGCTATGGACTGGCCCGCTCGTTCCCCAGACCTGAATCCGATTGAGCACATCTGGGACATCATGTCTCGCTCCATCCACCAACGCCACCTTGCTCCACAGACTGTCCAGGATTTAGTCCAGGTCTGGGAGGACATCCCTCAGGAGACCATCCGCCACCTCATCAGGCGCATGCCCAGGCGTTGTAGGGAGGTCATACGGGCACGTAGAGGCCACACAAAGTACTGAGCCTCATTTTGACTTGTTTTAAGGACATTACATCAAAGTTGGATCAGCCTGTAGTGTGGTTTTCCTCTTTGATTTTGAGTTTGACTCCATATCCAGACCTCCATAGGTTGATAAATTTGATTTCCATTGATAATTTTTGTGTGATTTGTTGTCAGCGCATTCAACTTTGTAAAGACGAAAGTATTTCATACGATTAGTTCATTCATTCAGATCTAGGATGTGTTATCTTGGTGTTCCCTTTATTTTTTTGAGAAGTGCATATACATATATACATATATAAATATTTATATATATATATATATATATATACAGTATAGGCACGTTTAAGGAACAGAGTAGCACTCCTAGAAAACTGAAGTACATCCATCGGTGTAAGCAGTCTACTAATGGTCTTAGATGACGAGTCAGCCCCCTAATGTTGTGCATTCACTGCGTCCCTGGACGAGATCAAATGACGCGGCAGAGATGGAGCGCACATCATCAGGGGGCTGGCTGGTCAGGGAAGATCAGTAGAAGCCATGCCTCCTGTGATCAGCAGAGTTCTCCAGGTGCAAAGCCTGCTGTGATTGCCTGGAGACATGCATCATGCAAGACGCCAAAGGAAGCGAAAACAACAGGAACGGAAACATCCCAAAAAGTGGGCGATCAGGAGGGGCACCGAGAACAGGTACATTTTATACTAGTAGTACCCAGGATAAGTTAGATATTAGGTTACACATTATACCAGCCAGGAAAACCACTTGAAATGTTAATAATTATTATGGCAACTAGCATATATGTTCAGTTACATAAAAAAAAAAAAAAAATCCTAAAACTGTTTTGTAAATTTTATTTTAGCACCTTTACATTTGGACAGTGCTGATTGAGTGGGCAATTGTGTCATTAGACTTCAAACCTTGCTATGGAATCCTTTTTCTGTTAATATACCTTAAAGTAGATTATAAAAAATGTCAGATGTATTTTCAATAGTATTAATATATTCGCATAAGTTCATATAGCTTTGAAGGGTAAGGCTCCTTTCACACTGCTGTCTCTGCCCGGCAGTGTGAAGCACGTTATTTGTCGAGTGCAAATAGCGGGAGAACAAGTTAATCTCGCGTTACTTGCCTGGAAAAAAAAAAATGGGTCTTTCGAAATCCCATTATAGTAAATAGGGTCCATCGGGTCCCATCTGCACCAGTCACGTAATGTGTCCGTCTTTGGCCAAAAAAAACCCAAATCTCAAAAAAGAGAGCATGAGAGACCCGTTAATGACGGGTCCAGGTAGCAGTGTGAAAGTTAAAGAGGTACTCCGGCGCTAGACATCTTATCCCCTATCCAAAGGATAGGGGATAAGAGGCCTGATCGCGGAGGTCCCGCTGCTGGGGACCCCCGTGATCTTGCCCGCAGCACCCCATTACAATCAGTCCCCAGAGCATGTTCGCTCTGGGTCTGATTACTGGGGATCATGGGGCTGGAGCATTGTGACGTCATTGCTCTGCCCCCTCAATGCAAGCCTATGGGTGCTGCGTGCAAGATCAGGGGGGTCCCCAGCGGCGGGACCCCCGCTATCAGGCATCTTATCCACTATCCTTTGGATAGGGGATAAGATGTTTTAGCGCCTGAGTAGCCCTTTAAGTAACTTGGCAATTTTAAAGTTGTCACCCATAATTAAGAGCCATCCAACATGACAGAACAACCTTGCGTCCTGATTTGAAAAATTTGACAAAAATTTTTGAAATTTCTCAATAACTGGAAAGCGGAAAAGATCCACAGTTGGCCATAGCAACCTATCACATCACTGATTTCTATTGCTGAAAAGGCCTATGCAAATTAGATGTTGAAATTTTATAGATTACTATGGACAAAACGGAAAATTTTCCTCTTCCAAATTTTGCATAATTCTCCCTGAAATAATTATAATTCATACAATGGGAAATACACATAATGGATAAGCGAAGGGGTACCGTACTCCGGTGGAATTTTTTTTTTTAAATTAACTGGTGCGAGAAAGTTAAACATATTTGTAAATTACTTCTATTAAAAAATATTATTCCCTTTGGTACTTTTTAGCAGCTGTGTGCTACAGAGGAAAATCTTAACTTTTAGAATTTCTTTTTTGTGTTGTCCACAGTGCTCTCTGCTGAAACCTGATGCCCGTATCAGGAACTGTCCAGAGCAGCATAGGTTTGCTATGGGGATTTTCTCCTGCTCTGGACAGTTCCTGATACAGTCATCAGATGTCAGCAGAGAGCACTGTGGACAAGACAAAAAAGAAATTCAAAAATAATAGAATTTCCTCTGTAGCAAACAGCTGCTAAAAAGTACCGAAAGGATTACGATTTTTTATTAGAAGTTATTTACAAATCTTTTTAACTTTCTGGAACCAGTTGATTTAAAAAAAAAATTCCCACCGGAGTACCCCTTTAACCCCTTCCCGACCTATGACATACCTGTACGTCATGGGTGGCAAGGTGTTCCCGACCCATGACATACAGGTACGTCATGAACATTTTTGCCGCTACTCGCGGCATCCCGCAGCGCCCGGTAAGATGGTGGCTATCACTGATAGCCAGCCATCTTACCATGCGACCACGGGGGGGTTTCATCCCCCCCCCCAGCGATCGCTGCTATCAGCTAGTCAAATCTGACTAGCTGATAGCAGCGTTTCGCTATCAGGATACTTAGCAGTGCGGTGTGTGAGTCCAGATCATGGGGATCGGGACACACACCGCTCTGCTAAGTGTCCCTGACCCGTCCCCCGGCGTCACTTACCCATCCATGCGGTGTCCCGAGTGGTCCCGGCGCGGGCGACGTCCTCCAGGCGGTCCCAGCGGTGGTGCGTCCCGGCGGTGAGTTTCCGGCAGCAGTGCGGCATCTTCATTGGCAGCAGTGAGATCGCCGTAAAGCGATCTCACTGCTGCCTCTGGGAGTTTCAAAACTGCAACTCCCAGCATGCCCAGAGAGCCTTTGGCTTTCTGGGCATGCTGGGAGTTGTAGTTTTGCAACATCTGGAGGTCCTCAGTTTGGAGACCACTGTATAATGGTCTCCAATCTGTGCTTTTCCAGATGTTGCAAAACTACAAATCTCGGCATGCTCAGTCTGTCCAGGCATGCTGGGAGTTGTAGTTCTCTAACATCTAGAAGAGCACAGATTGGAGACCATTATACAGTGGTCTCCAAACTGTGGACCTCCAGATGTTGCAAAACTACAACTCCCAGCATGCCCAGACTGCCCAAGCATGCTGGAAGTTGTAGTTCGGCAACATCTGATCCTTCAGATATTGCCGAACTACAACTTCCAGCATGCCTGGGCATGCTGGGAGTTGTAGTTTTGCAACAACTGGAGGCACACTAGTTGGGAAACATTGTCCGTTTCCTACCTCAGTGCCTCCAGCTGTTGCAATTGTTGCAAAACTATAACTCCCAGCATGCACTGACAGACCATGCATGCTGGGAGTTGTAGTTTTGCAACAGCTGGAGGCACACTGGTTTGGAAACATTAAGTTTGGTTACAAAACACTTGAAAGTTTATTACTTAACTTAGTGTTTCCAAACAAGTGTTCCTCCAGCTGTTGCAAAACTACAACTCCCAGCATGCACGGACAGCCAAAGGGCATGCTCGGAGTTTGCAACAGCTGGATGTTTGCCCCCTCCCCCCAATGTGAATGTACAGGGTACACTCACATGGGCGGAGGTTTACAGTGAGTGCTGCAAGTTTGAGATGGTGCAAATTTTGCGCTGCAGCTCAAACTTCCAGCGGCAAACTTGCTGTGAACCTCTGCCCATGTGACTGTACCCTAAAAACACTACACTACACTGACACTAACCTAAAATAAAAAGTAAAAAACACTACATATACACATACCCCTACACAGCCCCCCTCCCCCCAAAAAATGAAAAACGTCTGGAACGCTACTGTTTCCAAAACGGAGCCTCCAGCTGTTGCAAAATAATAACTCCCAGTATTGCCAGACAGACATTGACTGTCCAGGCATGCTGGGAGTTTTGCAACAGCTGGAGGCACCCTGTTTGGGAATCACTGGCGTAGAATACCCCTATGTCCACCCCTATGCAAATCCCTAATTAAGGCCTCAAATGCGCATGGCGCTCTCTCACTTTGGAGCCCTGTCGTATTTCAGGGCAACAGTTTTGGGACACATATGGGGTATCGCCGTACTCGGGAGAAATTGCCTTACAAATTTTGGGGGGCTTTTTCTTCTTTAACCCCTTATGAAAAGGTGAAGTTGGGGTCTACACCAGCATGTTAGTGTAAAAAAATAAATTTTTTACACTGACATGCTGGTGTTGCCCTATACTTTTCATTTTCACAAGAGGTAAAAGGGAAAAAAGACCCTCTAAATTTGTAATGCAATTTCTCCCGAGTACGGAGATACCCCATATGTGGGCGCAAAGTGCTCTGGGGGCGCACAACAAGGCCCAGAAGGGAGAGTGCACCGTGTACATTTGAGGTGATTTGCACAGGGGTGGCTGATTATTACAGCAGTTCTGACAAACGCAAAACAATAAATATCCATATGTGACCCCATTTTGGAAACTACACCCCTCACGGAATGTAATAAGGGGTGCAGTGAGAATTTACACCCCACTGATGTCTGACAGATTTTTGGAACAGTGGTCTGTGAAAATGAAAAATAAAATTTTTGATTTGCACAGTCCACTGTTTCAAATATCTGTCAAACGCCAGTGGGGTGTAAATGCTCACTGCACCCCTTATTAAATTCCATGAGGGGTATAGTTTCCAAAATGGGGTCACATGTGGGGGGGTCCACTGTTCTGGCACCATAGGGGCTTCCTAAAAGGGACATGCCCCCCAAAAACCCTTTCAGAAAAACTCACTCTCCAAAATCCCATTGTCGCTCCTTCCCTTCTGAGCCCTCTACTGCGCCCGCTGAACACTTTACATACGCATATGAGGTATTTCCTTACTCGAGAGAAATTGGGTTACAAATTTTAGGGTGATTTCTCTCCTTTTACCCCTTGTAAAAATTCAAAAATTGGGTCTACAAGAAAATGCGAGTGTAAAAAATGAAGATTTAGAATTTTCTCCTTCACTTTGCTGCTATTCCTGTGAAACACCTAAAGGGTTAAAACACTTACTGAATGTCATTTTGAATACTTTGGGGGGCGCAGTTTTTATAATGGGGTCATTTATGGGGTATTTCTAATATGAAGACCCTTCAAATCCACTTCCAACCTGAACTGGGCCCTGAAAAATTACGATTTTGAAAATCTTGAGAAAAATTGGAAAATTGCTGCGGAACTTTGAAGCCCTCTGGTGTCTTCCAAAAGTAAAAACTTGTCAATTTTTTTTATGCAAACACAAAGTTGACATATTGTATATGTGATTCAATATGTAATTTATTTGGAATATCCATTTTCCTTTCAAGCAGAGACTTTCAAAGTTAGAAAAATGCTAAATTTTCAAAATTTTAATGACATTTTTAGATTTTTTACCAAGAAAGAATGCAAATATCAGTGAAATTTTACCAATAACATAAAGTAGAATATGTCACGAAAAAACTGTCTCAGAACCAGAATGATAAGTAAAAGCATTCCAGAGATATTAATGTTTAAAGTGACAGTGGTCAGATTTTCAAAAAATGCCCAGGTCCTGAAGGTGAAAATGGGCTGGGTCATGAAGGGGTTAAGTCCCTAGTGCCATAGTGAAGGAATAAGAACATAGAGCAGAAGGGGGTGCCAAGTATGGTAAAGGACGAGAATAACAGCATGTGGGGGGGGATGTGATGAGGAATTCACTAGTGTTGAGCGGCATAGGCCATATTCGAATTCGTGAATATTCGCGAATATATGGACGGATATTCGTCATATATTCGCGAATATTCGCGTTTTATTTTCGCATATGCAAATATTCGCGTATGCGAAAATTAACATATGCGAAAATTTGCATATACGAAAACCTGTAGAAGCAAAAATTTGCATATGCGGAAATTAGCATATGCAAATATTCGCATATGCGAAAATATGCACGCCAGTCTCACACAGTAGTATTAGAGCCTTCTTTACACCACACAAGCTGGAAGCAGAGAATCATCCGATCACTGTTATGTGTACTGTGAAAAAAAAAACAAAACGAATATGCGATATTCGCGAATAAAATTCGTATTGCGAATATTCGCGAGCAATACTAGAATTCACATGAGTCACTACAGTCTCTAGATCTGTATTGTAGCCACAAGGACCACGTTTTTAGAAAGGAGACGTGTACAATCACTACTACTGGATGATCCTTCCAAACTACACAGTTTTTGTACCTTGAAAAGCCACTGCTGCCCCGTGGGGGGAGATGTCTGCAGAAAGTTCTAAGGGAGGAAAGCCTTAGTGGCGAACAATAATTGTGCAATATCTGACTTCTTGGTTAAAAAGGAGTCCATCAGGGGGTAATCCCAAAAAAAACGTGGTGGGTGTTACAACAATGGACACAGAAAATTAAAAATTGATTTATGCATTTGCAAATAAGCATGAGTATTTCTCACATGATTTTCAGTAACCAAATCAATAAGTAATTTTGGGAAATATAAAAATGTACCTATTTCCCTTTTTATATAGTTCCAAACAGAAGGATAGTGGTGTGTTCATGTATGCTATCCTGAGATCATTGAATTGAATACTGAAAAAAAAAAAAAAAGCATAATTAATATTTTGGGAGTATATGACAAACATAAAATAGATATTGCTATTTTTGTTATATTAACAGTGGTGACTCCAGCTGTCGCAAATCTACAACTGGCAGCATATGGGCAATGTTGGGAGATGTAGTTTTGCAACAGCTGTAAACAGCCAGCATGGGAAACAAGGAGCAATGAATTAACGTTTGGCGGGCAGAGGACCGATTGCTGCTGGCGCGCTACACTCGTGGCTCCGCCCCCAATAACCAGGATCACCTCAGAACACCATACGTTATACTTATGGCAGTTTTTCCCAACCAGGGTGCCTCCAGCTGTTGCAAAACCACAACTCCCAGCATGCAAGCTGGGAAACAATGAGCTATGAATTACATTTCAGCGGGCAGAGGATTGATTGCTGCTGCTGCGCTACACTAGTGGCGGGAAGATGAGGCCGCACCATTGTACTCCGCCCACAATAACCAGGATCACCTCAGAACACCACACATTATACTTATGGCAGTGTTTCCCAATCAGGGTGCCTCCAGATGTTTCAAATCTACAACTCTATATATAGCCAAAAACAAAGAGACCCACAATACTAATATTATTTCAAAAAGTATAACAATCTTTATTAGACAATAAAAAACAATTTTAAAAATTAGTAAAAGGCAGAGGATGACCTTAAGCAGGAGACAACAAGTGCCAGTGGACCTGGTATGGGTAATGTAGGCATTCAGTCAAGAGCATACATAATATAAGGCTGGCGTAGCTGCATACTTATGATATCGTAACAATAGATATAATATCTAACATACATTGATGTAACATAGGGAGCAGCAATGCAATATAACAAACATAAATAGGAACCCAAGGTAGGTAATACCTAAAAAAGACTACCTGTCATATACCCAAAGGCCAGGAGCACCAAGCACCAACACCCCAACGCACGTTTCGCGTATGGGCTTCGTCAGGGGGCCCCCTGACGAAGCCCATACGCGAAACGTGCGTTGAGGTGTTGGTGCTTGGTGCTCCTGGCCTTTGGGTATATGACAGGTAGTCTTTTTTAGGTATTACCTACCTTGGGTTCCTATTTATGTTTGTTATATTGCATTGCTGCTCCCTATGTTACATCAATGTATGTTAGATATTATATCTATTGTTACGATATCATAAGTATGCAGCTACGCCAGCCTTATATTATGTATGCTCTTGACTGAATGCCTACATTACCCATACCAGGTCCACTGGCACTTGTTGTCTCCTGCTTAAGGTCATCCTCTGCCTTTTACTAATTTTTAAAATTGTTTTTTATTGTCTAATAAAGATTGTTATACTTTTTGAAATAATATTAGTATTGTGGGTCTCTTTGTTTTTGGCTATATATTGGTACCCCCGGGACCTACATACGGCACGTATTGTTTTGCCGTTTCTGTTGTTTGGCTAAATCTACAACTACCAGCATGTGAGCATGCTGGGAGTTGTAGTTTTCGAACAACTGGAGGCAGCCAGGCTGGGAAACAAGGAGCATTGAATTAACTTCAGATGGGCAGAAGACCGATTGCTGACGCGCTACACTGGTGGCAGGAAAATGGGCCGCACCATTGGACTCCACCCATAATAACCAGGATCACCTGAGAACACCACACATTATACTTTTGGCAGTGTTTCCCAATCAGGGTGCCTCTAGCTGTTGCAAAACTACAACTCCCAGCATGCGGGCATGCTGGGAGTTGTAGTTTTGCAACAGCTGGAGGCAGCCAGGCACGGAAAGAAGGCACAATGAATCACCTTTGGGAGTGCAGAGGACCGATTGCTGCTGCCGCCACCTGCTGCTTCCCTTCCTCTGTCTGCTGCGCCCCAATGGTGGCAAGATTGTGGCGGGAAGACGGGGCCACACAGCCCCCCTTGGACTCTGCCCACTTATTGCAGTGTTTCCCAACCAGGGTGCCTCCAGCTGTTGCAAAACTACAACTCCCAGCATGAGATTTTGCTGAGGGATGACAGAGGTTAACTTGATGTTCGATGGAGGAGGCGAGATTACTCTGATGGAGGACGGATTTGAGGATGAGGGAGGAGAAATGATGTGTATTTGGCTGATGCCTGTAACGTCGGGGTCTACACCAGCCTGTTAGTGTAAAAAAATTAAAATTAAATTTTTACACTAACATGCTGGTGTTGCCCCATACTTTACATTTTCACAAGCGGTAAAAGGGAAAAAAGACCCCCAAAATTTGTAATGCAATTTCTCCTGAGTACGGAAATACCCCATATGTGGGTGTAAAGTGATCTGCGGGCGAACTCCAATGCTCAGAAGAGAAGGAGCTCCATTTGGCTTTTGGAGAGAGAATGTATCTGAAATTGAAGGCTACGTGTGTTTACAAAGCCCCCATAGTGCCAGAACAATGGACCCCCCCCCCCCCCCCCCACATGTGACCCCATTTTGGAAACTACACCCCTCACAAAATTTAATAAAGGGTATAATGAGCATTTACACGCCACAGGTGTCTGACAGATTTTTGGAACAGTGGTCCGTGAAAATGAAAAATTTAATTTTTCATTTGCACAGCCCACTGTTCCAAAGATCTGTCAAACGCCAGTGGGGTGTAAATACTCCCTGTACCCCTTATTAAATTCCATGAGGAGTGTAGTTTCCAAAATGGGCTCACATGTGGGGGGGGTCCACTTGTCTGGCACGACAGGGGGCTTTGTAAACGCACATGGCCCCTGACTTCCATTCCAACTAAATTCTCTCTCCAAAAGTTCAATGGCGCTCCTCCTCTTCAGAGCATTGTAGTTCGCTCGTGAGCACTTTACATCCACATATGGGGTATTTCCATATTCAGAAGAAATGGGGTTACAAATTTTGGGAGGCTTTTTAATTTTCACATCCAAATTTAGCAGAAATTTGTCAAACACCTGTGGGTTGTTAAGGCTCACTGTTACGTTCCTTGAGGGGTGTAATTTCCAAAATAGTACACCATGTGGTTTTTTTTTTTTTGCTGTCCTGACACCATAGGGGCTTCCTAAATGCGACATGCCCCCCAAAAACCATTTCAGCTAAATTTGCTTTCCAAAAGCCAAATATGACTCCTTCTCTTCTGAGCATTGTGGTGCACCCGTGGTGCACTTGATGTCCACACATGGGGTATTTCCATACTCAGAAGAAGTGGCGTTACAAATTTTGGGGGGAATTTTCTCCTATTACCCCTTGTAAAATTTAAAATTTTGGGGAAAACCAGCTTTTTCGGAAAAAAAATTTTATTTACACATCCGACTTTAACGGAAAATCGTCAAACACCTGTGGGGTTTTAAGGCTCACTGTACCCCTTGTTACATTCCTTGAGGGGGTGTAGTTTACAAAATAGTATGCCATGTGGGGTTTTTTGGGCTGTTCTGGCACCATAGGGGCATCCTAAATGTGACATGCCCCCCAAAAACCATTTCAGAAAAACTCACTCTCCAAAATCCCATTGTCGCTCCTTCCCTTCTGAGCCCTCTACTGCGCCCGCTAAACACTTTACATGCACATATGAGGTATATCCTTACTCGAGAGAAATTAGGTTACAAATTTTTTTTTTGGGGGGGGGGGCTTTTTCTCTTTTTACCACTTGTCAAATTTCAAAAACTGGGTCTACAAGAACCTGCGAGTATAAAAAATGAAGATTTTGAATTTTCTCCTTCACTTTGCTGCTATTCCTGTGAAACACCTAAAGGGTTAACACACTTTCTGAATGTCATTTTAAATACATTGAGGGGTGCAGTTTTTATAATGGTTCATTTATGGGGTATTTCTAATATGAAGACCCTTCAAATCCACTTCAAAACTGAACTGGTCCCTGAAAAAGTCAGATTTTGAAAATATTGTGAAAAATTTGAAAATTGCTGCTGAACTTTGAAGCCCTCTGATGTTTTCCAAAAGTAAAAACATGTCAACTTTATGATGAAAATATAAAGTAGACATATTGTATATGTGAATCAATATATCATTTATTTGTTATGTCTATTTTCCTTACAAGCAGAGAGTTTCAAAGTTGAAAAAGATTCAAAATTTTCTAATTTTTCATAAAATTTCTGAATTTTTCACCGAGAAATGATGCAAGTATCGACAAAAATTTACCACTGACATAAAGTAGAATATATCACGAAAAAACAATCAGAATGAAAAGTAAAAGCATCCCAGAGTTATTAATGCTTAAAGTGACAGTGGGGACCTAAGGTCATGTGACAAGTCTATGATGTAAACTTTTATCTGCTATCTTCACCATTATAAAGTTTAAACCTAAACCATGTTTAATATATATATATATATATATATATATATATATATATATATATATATATATCCCACTTATCATCAGAATGTAATATATATATATATATATATATATATATATATATATATATATATACATATATATCCCACTTATCATTAGATCCTATGTGTTAAATAGTGGGTATTCTGTTATATTGCCACTTAAAAGTTCAAGATTTTATAAGCTATAGTATAGATAGGCTAATCTAAGAGACCCTGTTAGGGTATGTTTTCAGGGTGGAATGTCTGTGCGGAATTCTTCCGGAATATTCTGCAAGGACATTCCACTGCAGAAGTAACCCATTGATTTCAATGGTATTCTACTAACTGTGCACATGGTGGAAACATCTCCCGCGGAAATCCTGATTCCGCTGTCCTCAGAAAGAATAGACTTGCGTATTCTTTCTGCGGATTCCGCTCGGAAATGCCTTGTCGTCTATGAGACAGAGCATTTCCAAACCGCCCTAGTGCCCGCCAGATCATGCAAATGTGTGTAATATCTGCCTGTGTCACTGCTCTGCTCCATCTGCTTAGGGAGCAGACCAATGACATGGGCCGTCAATCAGTTCATTATTAAGTCTAATTAATTTTGACGCCAAGGGGGCGTGACTACGGCCGGAGCGACGGGACCTGAAGAGTATAGCTCCCCGCCCAGAAGGCTACGTACGGGGCGACGGGGGGAGACTTTATAACTTTATATTCTTACCATCCCTGTGGGCAAAAATGTCCTCCGCGTATTAGCGCATTATAGCGCATATTATATATGGTAAAATCTAGTGCTTGGTTCCCCGATGGTGTGCTCCTAGGTAACAACTACCATCCTTAACTACTGCGCAGCCCCCTTATCACTGCACCAGCCAACAGAGCGCAGGACAACCTTGTGGAATCCGTCATGACAGAGAGACTGATAGAGTTCTCTCCACAGTAATATTTGCACTCTATGGGGGAGATTTATCAAAACCTGTGCAGAGGAAGAGTGGTGCAGTTGCCCATAGCAACCAATCAGATTGCTTCTTTCATTTTCCACAGGCCTCTAAAGAGGCCTGTGGAAAATGAAAGAAGCAATCTGATTGGTTGCTATGGGCAACTGCACCACTCTTCCTCTGCACAGAGTTTGATAAATCTCCCCCTATGCTGCTAAACTTGTTTGACTCAGAGATTATTTTTTTTCTAGCTCTTACACTTGTAGAATCTTGGTTATTTTATTTTCGTACATTTAAGCAGACTTGTACCCAGTGATTCCCTATCCCCCACTGTTTGCTTCACAAAACAATTTGCTATTTCTGTACCAATAATTTTGGTGACTCAGCTCAGACACAGTTTATGCCCCTTTAATCAGGAACAGTCAATGACGGCCGATGTCCAGATATATTACAATTGAATCAAACTTGAGAAAGCAGATTTCTTTTCAGAGCGTAGGTCACATTTTATGACCCTAAAGCAAATCCATGATTGTATAACAGGGCATCCAGGGAGTTGTTTGGGAGTTATATTTTACTGTCATTTGGTCAGATAATCACTATTATTTGGGCAGTATACACGAATCAATCATAACAATAAAACCACCCTTCCAACACCACTAAAAAAGCTCTGACATGTTGGGAAAAAAGTATTTAGTCAGCCACCAATTGTGCAAGTTTTCCCACTTAAAAAGATGAGAGAGACCTGTAATTTTCGTCATAGATATACCTCAACTATGAGAGATATAATGAGAAAATGAGAAAAAAAAAATCCATAAAATCACATTGTTAGATTTTTATAAAGAATAAAGAATTTATTTGCAAATTATGGTGGAAAATAAGTATTTGGTCCCCTACAAACAAGCAAGATTTCTGGTTCTCACAGACCTGTAACTTCTCCTCTGTTCTCCACTCGTTACCTGTATTAATGTATTAATGGGACCTGTTTGAACTTGTTATCAGTATAAAAGACACCTGTCCACAACCTCTAACAGTCACACTCCAAACTCCACTATGGCCAAGACCAAAGAGCTGTCAAAGGACACCAGAAACAAAATTGTAGACCTGCACCAAGCTGGGAAGACTGAATCTGCAATAGGCACGCAGCTTGGTGTGAAGAAATCAACTGTGGTAGCAATTATTAGAAAATGGAAGACATACAAGACCACTGATAATCCTCCTCGATCTGGAGTTCCACACAAGATCTCACCCCGTCGTGTCAAAATCGTCACAAGAACGGTGAGCAAAAATCCCAGAACCACACGGGGGGGACCTAGTGAATGACCTGCAGAGAGCTGGGACCAAAGTAACAAAATCTACCATCAGTAACTCACCAGGGGCTCAAATCATGCAGTGCCAGACATGTCCCCCTGCTTAAGCCAGTACATGTCTTGGCCAGTCTCAAGTTTTCTAGAAAGCATTTTAATGATCCAGAAGAGTTTTGGGAGAATTTCATATGGTCATATAAAACCAAAGTGTAACTTTTTGGTAAAAACTCAACTCATCGTGTTTGAACGAGAAAGAATGCTGAGTTGCATCCAAAGAACACCATACCTACTGTGAAGCATGGGGGTGGAAACATCATGCTTTGGGGCTGTTTTTCAGCAAAGTGACCAGGACAACTGATCCGTATAAAGCAAAGAATGAATGGGGCCACGTATCAGGAGATTTTGAGTGAAAACCTCCTTCCATCAGCAAGGGCATTGAAGATGAAACGTGGCTGGGTCTTTTAGCATGACAATGATCCCAAACAAGTCCCAACCGGGGCAACGAAGGAGTGGCTTCGTAAAAAGCATTTCAAGGTCCTGGAGTGGCCTAGCCAGTCTCCAGATCTCAACCCCATAGAAAACCTTTGGAGGGAGTTGAAAGTCTGTGTTGCCCAGCGACAGCCCCAAAACATTACTGCTCTAGAGGAGATCTGCATTGAGAAATGGGCCAAAATACCAGCAACAGCGTGTGAAAACCTTGTGAAGACTTACAGAAAACTTTGACCTCTGTCATTGCCAACAAAAGGTATATATAAAAATATTGAGATGGACGTTTGTTATTGACCAAATACTTATTTTCCAACATAATTTGCAAATAAATTCTTTAAAAATCAGACAATGTTTTAAGGATTTTTTTTTTCATTATGTCTCTTATAGTTGAGGTATACCAATGTTGAAAATTACAGGCCTCTCTCATCTTTTTAAGTGGGAGAACTTGCACAATTGGTGGCTGACTAAATACTTTTTTCCCCACTGTTTGTGCCACAAGACCTTTAAAGGTGTCCTGTGGTATCTGACACTAAAGCTTTAGTTGCAGTTCCTCTTAGTAAGTCGTGAGGTATGGCCTCCATGGATTAGACTCAGGGCCAGACTGGCAATTGGGCATACCGGACATTTGCCAAGTGGGCTGGGCCATCCGTGGGGCCGTCTATCTGCTCCAGACGTTTTACATTTTTTAAATGTATTAATTTTTTCAACAAAACAACTGCGGCCTCTCTGGTCCCCACAAGACCTCCTTCTCTTGTCACACAGAAGTGGGCCTCACTCCAGGTCGGTCCCCCAGCCCCAAGTACATTTAGCCGGGGCACGGACACTGGCCCATTAAGAACTAGCAGATGTCCATGCGTAGACACCCCCCTGATGTCAAAAATTTGTCCCTGCCTCGGCTGCTCCGCTCTGAGCAGAGGGGGAAGCTTCACTCACAGCTGCCACCAAGACCTGCAAGCCACCAAGCCTCCATGCAAGTTGAAGGGGGCAGGTTAGGGGGGTTGCAGAGTAGTCTAAGGGGGGGTGACGAAGGGGTCTGAGGGGGGGGTGGACAGAAGAGTGTAAAGGAGGTGACAGAGGGGTCTGGGGGCTGTAGAGGGTGGGGGGCAAAGGAGTGTGAAGGAAGAGGGTCTGGGATGGAACAGAAGAGTGCGAAGGAGCATGGGACAGAGGTCTCATTGGGGCAAATGAGTGTATACGAGTAGGGGTCAGGGAGGTTTGGGGAGCAGGAGGGTTATGGGAGCAGAGGGCTCTGGGGGGTAGAGAAGTGTGGAAAAGAAAGGCTCAGAGGGGTCTGGGGGGGAAACACAGAGGAGACTAGAGGAAAAGGTGACAGAGGGGTTTGGGGGGACAGAGGGATCTGAGGGGGACACAGAGGAGTGTGAAGTAAAAGGGAACAGAGAGGTCTGGGGAGACAGAGGAGTGTGGAGGAGAAGGGCACAAAGGGGTCTGGGAGTGGGGGTGGAGAAGAACTCGAGGGGTCTGGGAGGGGGCTAAAGAAGTGTGGAGGAGAAGGAGACAGATGGGTCTGGGGGGATTTAGGTGTCTAAAGGAGGACTTAGAGTCTGAAGGGAATTTAGGGGTCGGGGGCAGAGTGGTCTAAAGGAGGACTTAGGGGTCTGGGGGGGGAAGTGGGGTCTGGAGGAGGGCTTAGGGGTCTGGGGGAGGTAAAGGAGACTAGAGTGAAGGAAGAGGGAAAAAATGAGTAAAGATGAAAAGAAAGTACAGGGGTGGGATTCTGCCAAATAGAAGAAACAGTGTGTGGCAGTATTATTTTTAGGGGTCATGATGACTGGCAGGGTTATATTCAGGGAGCACAGTGTGTAGGAGGGTTCTATTCAAGGGGCACAGTTTCTTCATATAGAAAATGGGGATCTGCTGATGAAGTGATGAGCCAATGATGTCTGGGCATCAGACTCTGCAGAGGGAAGTCCTAGCGTTTAGACCAGATGAAGAAGAAAAGGACAGACAACAGAGAAGACGTCACATGTATGTGAATCATCATTGTGTATTATTCCTGACTGTCCTATCACTGCTATAGCCACTTGTAAGTTTTGCAGTAATAATGGGTGAAACGGTACTCAAATCTGTGGCTCTCAGCTGTTACAAAACTACAACTTCCATTACGCTGAAAGCTCTCCAGATATAATAGGACTTGTAGCTTTGCAACATCTGGAGAGCCACTTGAACTGTGGCGATTTTAGACTATGCAGCCCATTTTATTTTGGTGGGACTCCAACTGCCATAAAAGAATACTGCTGACATGAAGGGTTGTATATCCACTTGAATGCCAGGAGCCAAGGATTGAAGGACGCCTTTAAAAAAAAAAAAAGGATGTGCAACAACACACAAAGTTTTATGGATGTGCTCTTCCCTTCACCAATAGAGCATGCATTGTAGTACATCCACATTATTTGGTATGAATACATATTGACGGGCTATGGTTACAACACGGATAAACAATATGGGTGTGTTTATGAGCCTTAAAAGGGCGTTTGGTGCAAAAAAAAAAAATCATATGTTGCTCGGGCCGGAGAAAATTTGAAAAAAAAGCTATACTTACCTACCACTGGTCCCCCACAGCTCCTTTTCAGTTCATTTCAGCACCCCAATATCCTGTCTTCCTGCTTCCAAGGTGAGAGCTTGTTGCTGCTCACTCAGCCAATCACTGGCCAAGACAGGACAACCCTGCAATTGGGGGGCAGGTTCTGCTCTCATCTCAGAAGCCGGAAGGAAACAGGAGATCAGGGGACCAGAAGGAGCCAAACAGAAGCTGTGGGGGACCAGTGGAGGACCAGGGGTGAGTAGGTTTAGCTTTTTTTTTTCTCCGACCCTAGCAACATACAATTTTTTTTCCGGACCCTGAAAAACCAATTTAATGCTGAGCCATCTTGAGCACTTACCTGCTAACCACATGGGTTTCTTTAAAAATACATCCTTCTATCGAGATGCACAGAAGCTCTTACACAATCTGATGGATAACTATTGTGATTTAGATACTTTAGGTTACATGCTTTATTTCGGGTTTTAATACATCCTAATTCCCCATAAGAAAGAAAAGTTTGTAAGGCATTATAAGATTTCTTTGCAAAACAGAAACAGCAGTCAATCTGCTATAACTTGGCAATAATACGTACTGTACATGTTAATGAGCTCCATGTCATGATACGAGGCCTGGTGAGTCCTGAAAGCCAGCTGGCAAACAGCGGAACAAGTAATGCACGTACTGTAAGTCATTAACGCTCTGACAAGTATAGAATCTACTACCTTCTATTTGTCAAGGATCTGTTTCTGACACTATATAATATTTCTTTCATCAGTAGCAATTTATCTCTGAAATAAATTCTAACAAACTGTATTAGATTTACTTATTTTAATATATTTGCATATATCCTATGTGTTAAATGACAAGCTAGAGGGAGAGATTATACTGCCCATTTATCTTGGAAAAAGTATCTTAGATATTATAGTATAAGTGCAATAAGATACAAGATTTCTCCCCTTAAGGACCAAGCGTTTTTCAATTTTTGCACTTTCGTTTTTTCTTCCTTACCTTTTAAAAATCATAACTCTTTAAATGTTGCACCTAAAATTCAAGATGAGGTCTTTTTTTTCCACCACCAATTGTACTTTGTAATGACATCAGTCATTTTACCCAAAATCTACGGCGAAACGGAAAAAAAATCATTGTGCAACCAAATTGAAGAAAAACACAATTTTGTAAATTTTGGGGGCTTCCGTTTCTACACAGTAAAGTTTTTGGTAAAAATGACACCTTATCTTTATTCTGTAGGTCCATACGATTAAAATGATACCCTACTTATATAGGTTTGATTTTAGGGGGCTATAGCAAGCATTACACTGATTGCAGGCACTGTTCAATGCATTGCCATAGCATTGCATTGATCAGTGTTATCTGCGCTTGATTGCTCAAGCATGAATCTCAGGCTTGGAGCAATGAAATGTTGATCAGACAACGTGGAGCCAGGTAGGGAGCCTCCCGCTGTCCTCTCAGCTGTTCGGGATGCCGTGAGTTCACCGCGGCGATCTCGAACAGCTCCGCTGAGCTAACCGGCAGCATATTCTCCTGTTTTAGATGCCGCGATCAACTTTGATTGCGGCGTCCAAAGGGTTAATACCGGACATCAGCCCTATCGGCTATGTCCGGTATTAGCCCCGCAGATACGAAACTTCACAGATCGAGAGCAGGCCACGGATGTAAATATACGCCGGTGGTCATTAAGTGGTTAGTAACGCATCAACACAGAACTGATGTGAGGTAAGGTTTAAAGGGGTACTACCGTGGAAAACTTTTTTTTTTTTTTATCAACTGGTGCCAGAAAGTTAAACAGATTTGTAAATTACTTCTATGAAAAAATCTTAATCCTTCCAGTACTTTTTAGGGGCTGTATACTACAGAGGAAATGTTTATCTTTTTGGATTTCTCTTATGTCACGACCACAGTGCTCTCTGCTGACCTCTGCTGTCCATTTTAGGAACTGTCCAGAGCAGCATATTTTTGGTATGGGGATTTTCTCCTACTCTGGACAGTTCCTAAAATGAACAGCAGATGTCAGCAGAGAGCACTGTGGTCGTGACATAGGAGAAATCCAAAAAGATAAACATTTCCTCTGTAGTATACAGCCCCTAAAAAGTACTGGAAGGATTAAGATTTTTTAATAGAAGTAATTTACAAATCTGTTTAACTTTCTGGCACCAGTTGATTTAAAAAAAAAAAAAAAAGTTTTCCACGGTAGTACCCCTTTAAGGGGAATCTGTTAGCTCCATTTGGTGCTACGAGCTGCAGACACCATTGGATAGCTGTTATGTTATAGAAGCAACCTGTAGATATATATTTAAGTATTATAAAGTCGCCATTATGTTTAGGCAGGTGTCAAGAAGGTGGAGCAGAGCTAGTCAAGTGCCACAGCCTGGCATGCCTTCACTTGCATTCATATCTCATCTCCACCTAGACTGATATACAGGGCTCTTTATGTCAATCAAGGAGGGATTGTGAGGTGAGGGTAAGCTAGGAGACATGGCAAGCTAGGAGATGTGTGATACTAATCATGAAATATCTGAGGGGGTCCGGGGTAATCATTGGACCACCCGCAGTGCAGTTGCAAGGGTCCGATGAGTAATCAAGGCGCCATAGCTCTGCTTACATACACCCAGCTGACTCCTGCGATCTTCTCATCTGGTGTGCCTTCTGGCAGAACAGAGAAGTAGATCACAGATAACACTGATCAGTGCTATGCCTTTGCAAAACGACCCCCCCCCCCCCCCCCATAGTCACAAAATTGCTGTTTTCTTTTCAATTTCATTTTTTCATTGCACCGTTTAATGAAAGATGTAATTCCAAAGTACAAATGGGCATGCAAAAAATAAAGCCCCAATATTGGTCTGTGGATGAAAAAATTTAAGTTATTATTCTTAAAAGGTGAAAAGGAAAAAACAAAAACACAAAAATTAGAATTGGCTGCGTCCCCAAGACCAAAATGGACTCATGGGGTTAAAGGTTAGGGTATATTGAGGTGTATGTTATGTATTCTTTTGTAATGGTGAGAGCTTGGTGTCAGTTTCACCCATTATAGGGACCTCAGTGCCTAATATTACTGATGTCCACAGTGTCCATGTAAAAGTTACTTTTTGGCACTTTGAAAAAGATGACAGGTATTTGCTAAAAGGAGGTGGGGCCACAGCAGCCTGTCGCATTTACTATAATTTACCTTATAAACTTGCGTAAATTAAATGGGAAATCTATTCAAAATCATAGTTAATGTAAATTTATAGGCTTGCTGCAAGGGCAGCCACAGATGCACAGATTTGGTAAGAGGCCAACGCCTCTCAAATATCCAGGTAAACTGACACAGGCATATTTTTACATAAAGTAAAACACCAGCCTATAAAGGAGTGAATAAAGGACTCAGAGCTGGGGGTTTTACAGATCTTAAGTTGTAAATTAAACGTTGGGCAGGAATATGTGCAACCCTAAACTCACCCACAACCTCTATCTCTGCCTACTTGACGATCTGTTCTAAACTACAGACCCTCAACTTGACGATGATCCCTGTACTGGATTAGTGCAAGGCGTAGAGAAGTCAAAAAACAATAAAGTAAAAGACAGTACAGAGGTTAGGGAACAGATCAGGATACAAAGGGTTAACTAAAGCAGAAACCAGGAAACAAAACACAAGCAATATCCAAACCGACAAACAAACAAATAAAGAGTAGTAAAAAAAAAAAAAAAAAAAACAGGCCCAAACCGAGATAACAACGAGGTACTGTAAAGATAGACAGAGAATAGTCGGGTCACAAGCAAAAGAAGTCAAAGCAGATGAACAGGAGATGACAGATATGAAGCCAAAGAGAGTTTAGAAACCACTATCACAGGCAAGGAGCACAGGCCAGAAAGCGACTGTAAGGGGTAGACAGCGAGACAGATAACAATTGGTTCTTCGTCCTAACCACCTGATGGGTCCAGGCATCGTCACAGCAATGAGCAAAGCCTCAGCCTAGGACAAGAGGTTAGAGCTGCTGCTAGCCTCCAAAGTAGACATGCACGTAATATAGACTAGATTTGTTATTAAACTGTTTGTTGTTTTACATTATGAATTTCTAATGGGATGAGGGTCTTACCACTAAGGGGGCATATCTAACTACTTAGTGAGGGGCACCTAGCTAATTATTGGGACAACCTACCTACCTACCTACTACATGGGGAGGGACCTTCATACTGGGGAAAATTACCTAACTACTTAATAAGGGGGACCCCATTAAGGAATAAATAAACAGTACCGCAAAGGGCTATACTGTATATTTTCGAATATGGCACCGCCACCAGCTGAATGAAAGGTAGAGTTTGAACTGAGACCAAGGAGCCCAATGACATCCAAGGGCTACCTTATCTCTCTTTTTTTGCCCCCATTATTTGTGGATTGCAGAGATTGCTGTAGTAAGAGGATTTCTTTGAGTTATAATTCTATGTTTCTTTTTCAGTATGCCCAGAAATAATTGTTGTTAGAAAAGCGTTGTTCTTCGGGCAATGAGCTGATAATTCTCTACATTTAGCTGTGGAAGTGCGGCAGGAACCTTTCTAATGAGTCAAGGACTTTTGTCACTATGGGGTTTATAGGACACAACACAGCAATCAGAGGATCTGAACAGTTTCTAAATATATTTTGATTGCTGTAAATCTCAATGTTTTTCTTGCCAAAGTACTGAAAGCATTCTTGAAAATTGCTACTCCCTTGATATGTATGACAACACAAATACACAAGGCCTTGGGTCATTTCTGGATATTTTAAATTAAAGGTTAAAGGGGTTATCCAGCCTTTTATTGCTGATGGCCCATCCTCAGGACAGGCTGTCAATGTAAGATTGGTGGGGGTCTGACTCCCAGGACCTTTGTCAATCAGCTGGTCGAAACGGTCCTGGCATACTTCTATTTTGTAGCAGCCGTGCATGGTACTGCAGCCACGTCCCAGGATTTCACTGCAGGTTCTTTTATTGCTACAATACAGGGGTATTTAAGCTCTTAAAAACATAGGGGGGTGATCAGGGGGAGGGGGTACTAAATGGGAACCTCCAGTATTTTTATTCTTTATTCTACAGGTCAGTACGAATGTAATGAAAAAGTTATTTTTGTGGCAGTGCATTCGGAAACCTAGACTTTTTTTTTTTTTTTTTTTTAGCAAGAATAGTTGTGAGAGTGTTTTGTTTCATTTTTGGGTACATATAATGTATTACGTAATTTTAATGTTCTTTATTGTAGTGGGGACATAGGGTAAATTCGCAAAACTGCCTTTATTTTTATGTTTTGTTTTTACTTTCTATAATTTTCATCTCATAGACCCTTATCAAAGAGTCTAGTGTACAAATAAACATATACGTGAGGACATACAAGAAATATACATATATAAATATATATTATTCAGAGTATGTTTATCAAGTATAACTGCATAAGAAATGCCTTTAGGGAGTCATAATAGGGTTATAGCTTATGATCGCAAAATTGGCAAAAAGGAAGATGTGAATAGGAAAATGAAGAAACTTGAGTGAACTTAATAAATATATTTTTCACTTGTGGCTTCACTCATCCAGAGTGTTAAAGGGGTACTCTGCCCCTAGACATCAGATGTCAGATCGCGGGGGTCCCGCTGCTGGGGACCCCTGGGATCTCGGCTGCAGCACCCACCTGAACGGCTTCCGGCAACGCTGGAGGCTTCGGACCCCGACCACACGAGCGAAAGAGCGTGATGTCACGGCTCCGCCCCCGTGTGATGTCACTCCCCGTCCCCTCAATGCAATTCTATGGGAGGGGGCGTGACGGCCGTCACGCCCCCTCCCATAGACTTGCATTGAGGGAACGGGGCGTGACGTCACACGGGGCGGAGTCTTGATGTCACGCTCTTTCGCTCGCGTGGTTGGGATCCGAAGCCTCCAGCGTTGCCGGAAGCCGTTGAGGTGGGTGCTGCAGCCGAGATCCCAGGGGTCCCCAGCAGCGGGTCCCCCGCAATCTGACATCTTATCCCCTATCCTTCGGATAGGGGATAAGATGTCTAGGGGCGGAGTACCCCTTTAAGCCAGATAAAAGTAGCTGAAAATTATATAGCGCATAAATGGGTCAACTCTATTGCAATTCAGAAAGATAATTGTAGCTAAAAAAAATTATTTTCAAAGAACTAATTTTATTATAGCCAAGTATAAATATTCCCTGTAAAATATGTATAGTAGTATAAATGACTAGCTACATGCACAACCATAAGGGAAGGAGTGGGAAGAAGGTCAATGGGGAAATGGCCAATAGTCCAATATGCAACCATTCACTCTATAGAAATGTAAGAAGTCAGTGGGAGCTGTAGGATTAAATGCAGTCGCTGGGTAGAGGCATATGCACACAAAGAGGAGTTACAACATACAAGGTGCTAAAGACAAAACAATAAAAATTACTATTTACACCAATACGCCCCTGGTTATAGCCCAGTAAATGCAATGTAGCTAAAAATAAATACATTTATATCTCAATATAGCCTACACTGCAGATCAAAATTAGAGAACAATTCATGAACACTTGATTTTTTTTCAGAAATAATGTAATCTACATTGGTCATCATTTGAAGGATTTTTTTTTAAGCGGTACACCATGCCCCTAGAACAGTGTTTTAGAAAATAACCAAAGTATATCAACATAAATGTGATCATAATTATAGAACAGCAATGACTGTAGATTGTAGAAGAGAAAGATTGTAAGTAAATGTACTGAACGTTCCAACACTCACCAATCAGTAGGAAGTGTTCAGGCCTTTGCGTTGAATGACTTCAGCTCATCTGCGCCCCCCGCAGGACATCACAAGTCTCTCACACTGCTATGGTGGGATTTTGCTCCACTCTTCTTCTAGTTTCTTCCACAATTCTGTAACTGTTGTGGGTTTCTTGGCCATAACTTTGTCATCAACATTTTTCCAGAGGTTTTCTATTGGGTTTAGTTAAAGGGGTATTCCAGGCCAAAACTTTTTTTTTAATATATGGCTCCGGAAAGTTAAACAGATTTGTAAATTACATCTATTAAAAAATCTTAATCCTTCCAATAGTTATAAGCTTCTGAAGTTGAGTTGTTGTTTTCTGTCTAACTGCTCTCTGATGACTCACGTCCCGGGAGCTGTGCAGTTCCTATGGGGATATTCTCCCATCATGCACAGCTCCTGGGACGTGACATCACCATTGAGCAGTTAGACAGAAAACTTCAGAAGCTAATAACTATTGGAAGGATTAAGATTTTTTAATAGAAGTAATTTACAAATCTGTTTAACTTTCCGGAGCCAGTTGATATATATAAAAAAAGGTTTTGCCTGGAATACCCCTTTAACCCCTTAAGGACTCAGCCCATTTGGACCTTAAGGACTCAGACAATTTAATTTTTACGTTTTCGTTTTTTCTTCCTCCCCTTCAAAAAATCACAACTTTTATATTTTCATCCACAGACTAGTATGAGGGCTTGTTTTTTGCACGACCAGTTGTCCGTTGTAATGCCATCACTCACTTTATCATAAAATGTATGGCGCAACCAAAAAACACTATTTGTGTGGGGAAATTAAAAAGAAAACCGCAATTCTGCAAATTTTGGAAGGTTTTGTTTTCACGCCGTACAATTTATGGTAAAAGTGACATGTGTTTTTTATTCTGTGGGTCAATACGATTAAAATAATACCCATGATTATACACTTTTATATTACTGTTGCGCTTAAAAAAAAATCACAAACTTTTTAACCAAATTAGCACGTTTAAGATCCCCCTATTTTGAAGACCTATAACTTTTTTATTTTTCTGTATATGCGGCGGTATGAGGGCTCATTTTTTGCGCCGTGATCTGTACTTTTTATTAATGCCATATTTGCTTATACAAAACTTTTATTACATTTTTTATTAATTTTTTTTGGAATAAAATGTTATAAAAAGCAGCTATTTTGGACCTTTTTTTTACGTTCACGCCGTTCACCGTATGGGATCGTTTACATTTTATTTTAATAGTTTGGATATTTACGCACGCGGTGGTACCAAATATGTATATAAATAATTTTTTTACACTTTTTGGGGGTAAAATAGGGAAAATGGGACAATTTACGTTTTTATTGGGGGAGGGGGTTTTTAAATTTTTTTTATTTTTTTACTTTTTTTACTTTTATTTTTACACTTTAATAGTCCCCATAGGAGACTATTTAAAGAAATCACTCGATTGCTAATCCTGTTCAGTGCTATGTATAGGACATAGCACTGATCAGGGTTATCGGTGATCTTCTGCTCTGGTCTGCGGGAAGGCAGATCAGAGCAGAAGACTCCCGGAAGACAGCGGAGGCAGGATGATCGGGATGCGCTGCGGGCGATCCGATCATCCTGTTAAGTGACCGCGATGCTGCAGATGCCGTGATCGGTATTGATCACGGCATCTGAGGGGTTATGGCGGACATCCGCGCGAACGCGGGTGTCTGCAATTACCAGCGGATCCCTGGCTGCGATCCACAACCGGGACCTGCCGCGCATGATGCCGGCATCGCTCCGATGCCCGCGGTTATGCTCAGGACGTAAATGTACGTCCTGGTGCGTTAAGCACCACATCACCAGGACATACATTTATGTCCTGCGTCGTTAAGGGGTTAAGGACTCTGGGCGGCCATTTTATTGTTTCTATGTTTTCAGTTTCAATGAACTGCTTTACCCGTTTTGCTTTGTCACAGGGGGCATTGTCCTGCATGAAAATTGCTGCTTATCAAGTGATGAATGCAAGGAAGGAAACCACAAGTCACTGACTTCTTTACACACTTTGGGTTCAGTCTTTCCCCAGTTTTTCGACGAACATAATATTTCCCATCAGACCCAAATAAATTAAACGTGCATTCATCAGAAAAATTAACTCTGGATCACTTCTCCTCTGTCCGCACAACATGCTCCTCAGCAAAGCGGAGTCTAGCCTTTTGAATTTTTCAACTAATAAGAGGGTTGGTCACTGCAGAGTGGGCTTTCAGTCCAATGTATGTCGAGACAGATCCTTACCCCGTTCAGTGCTAAACTGGTGTCACGATGCCGGCTGGCAGGTAGTGGATCCTCTGTGCCAGAGAGGGATTGGCGTGGACCGTGCTAGTGGACCGGTTCTAAGCCACTACTGGTTTTCACCAGAGCCCGCCGCAAAGCGGGATGGTCTTGCTGCGGCGGTAGTGACCAGGTCGTATCCACTAGCAACGGCTCACCTCTCTGGCTGCTGAAGATAGGCGCGGTACAAGGGAGTAGGCAAAAGCAAGGTCGGACGTAGCAGAAGGTCGGGGCAGGCAGCAAGGATCGTAGTCAGGGGCAACGGCAGAAGGTCTGGAAACACAGGCTAGGAACACACAAGGAACGCTTTCACTGGCACTAAGGCAACAAGATCCGGCAAGGGAGTGCAGGGGAAGTGAGGTGATATAGGGAAGTGCACAGGTGAACACACTAATAGGAACCACTGCGCCAATCAGCGGCGCAGTGGCCCTTTAAATCGCAGAGACCCGGCGCGCGCGCGCCCTAGGGAGCGGGGCCGCGCGCGCCGGGACAGAACAGACGGAGAGCGAGTCAGGTAGGGGAGCCGGGGTGCGCATCGCGAGCGGGCGCTACCCGCATCGCGAATCGCATCCCGGCTGGCAGCGGAATCGCAGCGCCCCGGGTCAGAGGACGTGACCGGAGCGCTGCCGCGGGGAGAGTGAAGCGAGCGCTCCGGGGAGGAGCGGGGACCCGGAGCGCTCGGCGTAACAGTACCCCCCCCCTTGGGTCTCCCCCTCTTCTTAGAGCCTGAGAACCTGAGGAGCAGACTTTTATCTAGGATGTTGTCCTCAGGTTCCCAGGATCTCTCTTCAGGACCACAACCCTCCCAGTCCACTAAAAAAAATTTTTTCCCTCTGACCTTTTTGGCAGCTAAAATTTCTTTGACCGAGAAGATGTCCGAGGAGCCGGAAACAGGAGTGGGAGGAACAGATTTGGGAGAAAAACGGTTGAGGATGAGTGGTTTGAGAAGAGAGACGTGAAAGGCATTAGGGATACGAAGAGAGGGAGGAAGAAGAAGTTTATAAGAGACAGGATTAATTTGACACAAAATTTTGAAAGGACCAAGATAGCGTGGTCCCAACTTGTAGCTAGGGACACGGAAGCGGACATATTTAGCGGAGAGCCATACCTTGTCTCCAGGGGAGAAAACGGGGGGAGCTCTTCTTTTCTTATCCGCGAACTTCTTCATGCGTGAAGAAGCCTGTAAGAGAGAATTTTGGGTCTCTCTCCATATGATGGAAAGGTCACGAGAAATTTCATCCACAGCGGGCAGACCAGAGGGCAAGGGAGTAGGGAGGGGGGGAAGAGGGTGACGGCCGTACACCACGAAAAATGGGGATTTGGAGGAAGACTCAGAGACCCTGAAGTTATACGAGAATTCGGCCCATGGGAGGAGATCTGCCCAGTCATCCTGGCGGGAGGAAACAAAATGTCGCAAATAATCACCCAAGATCTGGTTAATCCTTTCTACTTGTCCATTGGACTGGGGATGATATGCAGAAGAAAAATTTAATTTAATCTTGAGTTGTTTACAGAGAGCCCTCCAGAATTTAGACACGAATTGGACGCCTCTATCCGAGACAATCTGCGTAGGCAACCCGTGAAGACGAAAAATGTGTACAAAAAATTGTTTAGCCAACTGAGGCGCAGAAGGAAGACCAGGAAGAGGGATGAAATGTGCCATTTTGGAGAATCGATCAACGACCACCCAAATAACAGTGTTGCCACGGGAAGGGGGTAAATCAGTAATAAAATCCATACCAATCAGAGACCAAGGCTGTTCGGGGACAGGCAGAGGATGAAGAAAACCAGCGGGCTTCTGGCGAGGAGTCTTATCCCGGGCACAGATAGTGCAGGCTCGCACAAAGTCCACAACATCCGTCTCCAGAGTCGGCCACCAATAGAAGCGGGAGATGAGTTGCACAGATTTCTTGATACCCGCATGACCTGCGAGATGGGAGGAGTGACCCCATTTGAGGATTCCGAGGCGTTGGCGAGGAGAAACAAAGGTCTTTCCTGGAGGAGTCTGCCTGATGGAGGCAGGAGAAGTGGAGATCAGGCAGTCAGGTGGAATGATGTGTTGCGGAGAGAGTTCAACTTCTGAGGCATCCGAGGAACGAGAGAGAGCATCGGCCCTAATGTTCTTATCGGCAGGACGAAAGTGAATCTCAAAATTAAATCGGGCAAAGAACAGAGACCACCGGGCCTGGCGAGGATTCAGCCGTTGGGCAGACTGGAGGTAGGAGAGGTTCTTGTGGTCGGTGTAGATAATAACAGGAGAACTTGATCCCTCCAGCAGATGCCTCCATTCCTCAAGTGCTAATTTAATGGCTAGAAGCTCTCGATCCCCGATGGAGTAGTTCCTCTCCGCTGGAGAGAAGGTCCTAGAGAAAAAACCACAAGTGACAGCATGCCCGGAAGAATTTTTTTGTAGAAGAACAGCTCCAGCTCCCACTGAGGAGGCATCAACCTCCAAAAGGAAGGGTTTGGAAGGGTCAGGTCTGGAGAGGACGGGAGCCGAAGAAAAGGCAGACTTGAGTCGTTTAAAGGCGTCTTCTGCTTGAGGAGGCCAGGACTTGGGATCAGCATTTTTTTTGGTTAAAGCCACGATAGGAGCCACAATGGTAGAAAAATGTGGAATAAATTGCCTGTAATAATTGGCGAACCCCAAAAAGCGTTGGATAGCACGGAGTCCGGAGGGGCGTGGCCAATCTAAGACGGCAGAGAGTTTGTCTGGATCCATCTGTAGTCCCTGGCCAGAGACCAAATATCCTAGAAAAGGAAGAGATTGGCATTCAAACAGACATTTCTCAATTTTGGCATAGAGTTGGTTGTCACGAAGTCTCTGAAGAACCATACGGACATGCTGGCGGTGTTCTTCTAGATTGGCAGAAAAAATTAGGATATCGTCCAGATATACAACAACACAGGAGTATAACAGATCACGAAAAATTTCATTGACAAAGTCTTGGAAGACGGCAGGGGCGTTGCACAGTCCAAAGGGCATGACCAGATACTCAAAGTGTCCATCTCTGGTGTTAAATGCCGTTTTCCACTCGTCCCCCTCTCTGATGCGGATGAGGTTATAGGCGCCTCTTAAGTCCAATTTAGTGAAGATGTGGGCACCTTGGAGGCGATCAAAGAGTTCAGAGATGAGGGGTAAGGGGTAGCGGTTCTTAACCGTGATTTTATTAAGACCGCGGTAGTCAATGCAAGGACGTAGGGAGCCATCTTTTTTGGACACAAAGAAAAATCCGGCTCCGGCAGGAGAGGAGGATTTACGGATAAAGCCCTTTTTTAGATTCTCCTGGACGTATTCGGACATGGCAAGAGTCTCTGGGGCAGAGAGAGGATAAATTCTGCCCCGGGGTGGAGTAGTGCCCGGGAGGAGGTCGATAGGGCAATCATAAGGCCTGTGAGGAGGTAGAGTCTCAGCTTGTTTTTTGCAGAAAACATCCGCGAAGTCCATATAGGCCTTAGGGAGACCGGTTACTGGAGGAACCACAGAGTTACGGCAAGGGTTACTGGGAACCGGTTTTAGACAGTTCTTGGAACAAGAGGACCCCCAACTCTTGATCTCCCCAGTGGACCAATCCAGGGTAGGGGAATGAAGTTGAAGCCAGGGAAGTCCAAGGAGAATTTCCGAGGTGCAATTGGGGAGGACCAAAAGTTCAATCCTCTCATGATGAGATCCGATGCTCATAAGAAGGGGCTCCGTGCGGAAACGTATGGTACAGTCCAATCTTTCATTATTTACACAATTGATGTAGAGGGGTCTGGCGAGACTGGTCACCGGGATGTTGAACCTGTTGACGAGAGAGGCCAAAATAAAATTTCCTGCAGATCCAGAGTCCAAGAAGGCCACTGTAGAGAAGGAGAAGGCAGAGGCAGACATCCGCACAGGCACAGTAAGACGTGGAGAAGCAGAGTAGACATCAAGGACTGTCTCACCATTGTGCGGAGTCAGCGTACGTCTTTCCAGGCGGGGAGGACGGATAGGACAATCTCTCAGGAAGTGTTCGGTACTAGCACAGTACAGGCAGAGGTTCTCCATACGGCGTCGTGTCCTCTCTTGAGGTGTCAGGCGAGACCGGTCGACCTGCATAGCCTCCACGGCGGGAGGCACAGGAACAGATTGCAGGGGACCAGAGGAGAGAGGAGCCGAGGAGAAGAAACGCCTCGTGCGAACAGAGTCCATATCTTGGCGGAGTTCCTGACGCCTTTCGGAAAAACGCATGTCAATGCGAGTGGCTAGGTGAATAAGTTCATGTAGATTAGCAGGAATTTCTCGTGCGGCCAGAACATCTTTAATGTTGCTGGATAGGCCTTTTTTGAAGGTCGCGCAGAGGGCCTCATTATTCCAGGACAATTCTGAAGCAAGAGTACGGAATTGTACGGCATACTCGCCAACGGAGGAATTACCCTGGACCAGGTTCAACAGGGCAGTCTCAGCAGAAGAGGCTCGGGCAGGTTCCTCAAAGACACTTCGGATTTCCGAGAAGAAGGAGTGTACAGAGGCAGTGACGGGGTCATTGCGGTCCCAGAGCGGTGTGGCCCATGACAGGGCTTTTCCGGACAGAAGGCTGACTACGAAAGCCACCTTAGACCTTTCAGTGGGAAACAGGTCCGACATCATCTCCAGATGCAGGGAACATTGGGAAAGAAAGCCACGGCAAAACTTAGAGTCCCCATCAAATTTATCCGGCAAGGATAAGCGTATCCCAGGAGCGGCCACTCGCTGCGGAGGAGGTGCAGGAGCTGGCGGAGGAGATGACTGCTGAAGCTGTGGTAGTAACTGTTGTAGCATAACGGTCAGTTGAGACAGCTGTTGGCCTTGTTGCGCTATCTGTTGTGACTGCTGGGCGACCACCGTGGTGAGGTCAGCGACAACTGGCAGAGGAACTTCAGCGGGATCCATGGCCGGATCTACTGTCACGATGCCGGCTGGCAGGTAGTGGATCCTCTGTGCCAGAGAGGGATTGGCGTGGACCGTGCTAGTGGACCGGTTCTAAGCCACTACTGGTTTTCACCAGAGCCCGCCGCAAAGCGGGATGGTCTTGCTGCGGCGGTAGTGACCAGGTCGTATCCACTAGCAACGGCTCACCTCTCTGGCTGCTGAAGATAGGCGCGGTACAAGGGAGTAGGCAAAAGCAAGGTCGGACGTAGCAGAAGGTCGGGGCAGGCAGCAAGGATCGTAGTCAGGGGCAACGGCAGAAGGTCTGGAAACACAGGCTAGGAACACACAAGGAACGCTTTCACTGGCACTAAGGCAACAAGATCCGGCAAGGGAGTGCAGGGGAAGTGAGGTGATATAGGGAAGTGCACAGGTGAACACACTAATAGGAACCACTGCGCCAATCAGCGGCGCAGTGGCCCTTTAAATCGCAGAGACCCGGCGCGCGCGCGCCCTAGGGAGCGGGGCCGCGCGCGCCGGGACAGAACAGACGGAGAGCGAGTCAGGTAGGGGAGCCGGGGTGCGCATCGCGAGCGGGCGCTACCCGCATCGCGAATCGCATCCCGGCTGGCAGCGGAATCGCAGCGCCCCGGGTCAGAGGACGTGACCGGAGCGCTGCCACGGGGAGAGTGAAGCGAGCGCTCCGGGGAGGAGCGGGGACCCGGAGCGCTCGGCGTAACAACTGGCGAGCAATTCCAGCTGCAGTGTTGAAACGATTACCCATGGAGATTCTCCGTATTATCCTGTCCTCTCTTGCATTTGCCATTCGAGGGCAACCAGCCTTCTTGGGGGACTTGAATGAATTTGTGATGTTGTAAAAATGTAATCTAGAAATCACAGACTTGAAATGACCAACTTCTCTTGCTATGGCTGATAGGATCACCCCTTTGACCTTCATCTGGACAACCTTCTGCTGGAAGGTTTCAGTCCCTTTGGAACGGCACACCGTTTTTGCAAAGTCAGTGAAAACTGGAAAGTTTGGCTGCCAGTTAACCCCTTAAGGACCATGGGTGTATGGGTACGCCCTGACATCCTGCTACTTAGGGAAAAAGGGCTTACCTGTACACCCATGGGAATTCCGGTCCTCGCCGGGCGGGGACCAAACCAGGACGCCAGCTGAAATCATTCAGCAGGCATCCCGTGGCAACGCCTGGGGGTCCTGAGACTAAATTCACAACGGCGATCTGCAGCGATTCCGGTTATACAGGCCAATCACCTCCTGTTGCTGGGGGGAGGTCATGTCACCTCCCCAGATGACCTGCTATTGATTGTCCGACCAATAGCAGCTGGCAGAGGAGGGTTTGATGTTCTCTCAGCTATGCTAGCCCACCAAGTTCAGTCAGCGGGCAGAGCTAAGAGAAGGAGCCAGGGACCTCCTCTGACGAGATCTGTGCCACTGTTAGTGCAGGGTGAGTTTTGTGTGAAAGGACAGGTAGGAGTAAAAAAAAAAAAAAAAAGTTCAAAAAAGTAAAAATAAAGATACATTTTTTTTTTGCGTTAAACAGTCCCTGAATTGGTTTGAGCACAAGTGATACCACCAGGACCCAATGGATCCCATTGGCTTAAATTGGGTGTCTGGTATTTTAGGGGACTTGAGCGGAGAATGCAGTCAGTGTGAACTGACTTAGTGGTATTCTATGTTATCACCGGAACGCAAAGCCATATAACATATGTTACTAAAAGCACATTTTTATCGACCCCCATTACACCTTCTATAGCACTAGTATACAAGTCAAAACTAGTATATCAGAACACCTATATGGCATTAGATCCTCTATGAAACTAAATGTGTCCATGGCGCTACAGTATTCTCTGGAGACGTATATGCAGGATCTGTGAACACGATCAGGGGGTTTGTCATTGGGCAAAAAAAAAAAAAAAACACACAATGTGGAAAAATACAGGATGTCCTCTTTTGGATAGGGATGCATTCTGGATCTTCCATTTGGTGACATTTCTGTCTTGGGTATAAATCTGAGGCATGAAATGATGTTTCACTGCTGAGTTATGGTATCTTGATGCTATGAATATACACAATTTGTTTGTATGCTGTTGCACAGGGCAAAGGTCAAATCTATTTGATCTCTCCTTTATGTGTTTTAGAATGTAGGATATCATTATATTCTACATAGGTTAATGTTATTCATGTATACTTTTTCAAAATAATATATAATTCTAGAAAATGTTTGTTTTATGGTTTGCTATATATTATGACCATCATGTTTAATCAGTTGGTAGAAGATAACTCAGATACCCCCAAATTTTTAATGCCATGCGACCTTTGTATTGCATTTCCCATCTAAGTTACAATATTTTTCAACATACTGGCCGACATTTATCATTGTCTTTAGACTGTTTTTTGTGTCTAGAAAAGGTCCAAAAAAGGCGCAAGCAGGGTTTATTTGCGCCTTTTTTGGGCCTTTTGGTTTACACATTTCTGCTGATTTTGAGTTGCAATCCACTGATTCTGGCAACACACATGATATGGAATTGTTTTATGAACTGCGCCTTTTTGTGAAAAGGCGCAAAAAAGGTGCAAAGCCACTGAAAAGTCTCTACAGTACACCAGCCCAGACTTAGCTTAGCTTTTTGGTGTATGTGAAGAGTAAAATTTCAGAAAATGTGACCTGCACAAAATTTATGAAATGCTCTGCGACCATTTAATACATTTGGTGCTCCTACACATTACAGCACACACAAAAAAGGTGTCGAAAAATGCTTCACTTACACCTACAATGATAAATGCCCCCCACAATGTTTGTCGTGGAACCAATAAATATAGTAAAGTAAAGGAGCCCTGTACATCTGCAGTGTTGTTTTAGTATTAATAATTAATGCATGTTATAAGATAGGAAACTACCGTATTTTTCGCCCTATAGGACGCACCGGCGTATAAGACGCACCCAATTTATAGGTGCAAAATCTAAAAATATAAAGATTTTGAACCCAATAGTAGTCTTCAACCTGCGGACCTCCAGATGTTGCAAAACTACAACTCCCAGCATGCCCGGACAGCCGTTGGCTGTCCGGGCATGCTGGGAGTTGTAGTTTTGCAACATCTGGAGGTCCGCAGATTGAAGACCACTGCATAGGAGGTAATACTCACGTGTCCCCGCTGCTCCGGACCCGTCACCGCTGCCCTGGATGTCGCTCCATCGCTGTCACCGTGTCCCCGTCGCTCCGGAACGTCTCTGCTGCCGGCCGGGTATCCTCGCTCTCCGTCGCCGCCATCACGTCGTTATGCACGCCGACGCATGTACGCGACGACGGGATGACGAGGAAGGAGAGCGCCGGCCATACAGGGGATCCCTGAACGGAGAAGACACCGAGGAGGTAGGTAAGGTCCCTCCCGGTGTCCTGTAAGCACTAACCCAGCTATTCAGTCGCACTGTTCGGGACCGCCACGGTGAAATCGCGGCGGTCCCGAACAGCCCGACTGAACAGCCGGGTTAGTGTCACTTTCCCTTCAGACACGGCGGTCAGCTTTGATCGCCGTGTCTGAAGGGTTAATACAGGGCATCACCGCGATCGGTGATGTCCTGTATTAGCCGCGGGTCCCGGCCGTTGATGGCCGCAGGGACCGCCGCGATTGGGGTGTATTCGCCGTATAAGACGCACCGACTTTTTCCCCCCAGTTTTGGGGAAGAAAAAGTGCGTCTTATACGGCGAAAAATACGGTACATAGTATTTGTAGTTTGTTTACTGATATCTTTGCCCCTCAGGTATCGGGAATATTTCTTGTTTCATATCACTGTAGAACAATTTTGCTGCGAAGCTTTAATAGGTAGAACAGCCCAGCATTCCCTCCATGGAGAGAGAAGAGGACGCGCGGTGTGCTTCGCTCACATTACAATGATTGCTGGTTTGGAGGCTTATTATTTTGGTTAGCTGTCCTTAGGAGATCTGCAATAAACCTGAGCTCTTACCATTACCCTTACTGTTCAAATGGCCAATATGTTCTATCTTATTTATATCTTGTGCTCTCTTGTTAGAAATTGTTTTTCTCTTTAGAACAAGGTTTATAATAATTGCCCTATTACTGCCGGCATGATACAAATGAAGGTAAATGTTGTCTGGCATACAGATGGAGCAGAGCTGATTTTGGTAATTCAATCTTGATAGAAATGAACTGGATAACCTTAAGTGCAATCACATATTAGTATACATCTGTATAGCCCTGATGTATGCAACTTCACCCATTGACTAAAGTAGTTATTCAATTTGTGTGTTAAATTAAGAAACCATGTTTTGTATCGCGAAGCCAACTAGTTCTCCTAAGAAAACATGTACCTTAAAGTAAAAAAATAGATTTAAAAAAAAATTGATAAGAAAAAATAATTATATATATAAATATACATACATAAAGCGGGTGAGCCTTAAGGTTAAAAATATCATATATATATATATATATATATATATATATATATATATATATATATATATATATACACACACACAAAACACAGTCATGGCCGTAAACATTGGCACCCCTGAAATTTTTCAAGAAAATGAAGTATTTCTCACAGAAAAGAAGCATCAGTGTCAGTGCGAACTATCTGTTGACATTTAAATGAAATTAAACAATATGGCAGGAGACCCAGGAGGACCCCACTACTGACACAGAGACATAAGAAAAGCAAGACTACATTTTGCCAAAATGAACTTGAGTAAGCCAAAATCCTTCTGGGAAAAAAACGTCTTGTGGACAGATGAGACCAAGATAGAGATTTTTGGCAAAGTACAGGATTCTACTGTTTACTGGAAACGGAATGAGGCCTACAAAGAAAAGAACACAGTACCTACAGGAAATATGGTGGAGGTTCAATGATGTTTTGGGGTTGTTTTGCTGCCTCTAGCACTGGGTGCCTTGAATGTGTGCAAGACATCATGAAATCTGAGGATTACCAACGGATTTTGGGTCGCACTGTACAGCCCAGTGTCAGAAAGCTGGGTTTGCATCTGTGATCTTGGGTCTTCCAGCAGGACAATGACCTCAAACATATGTCAAAAAGCGCCCAGAAATGGATGGCAACAAAGTGCTGGAGAGTTCTGAAGTGGCAGCAATGAGTCCAGATCTAAATCCCATTGAACACCTTTGGAGAGATCTTAAAATTGCTGTTGGGAGAAGGCGCCTTCCAATAAGAGAGACCTGGAGCAGTTTGCAAAGGAAGACTGGTCCAACATTCCGGCTGAGAGGTGTAAGAAGCTTATTGATGGTTATAGGAAGCGACTGATTTCAATTATTTTTTCCAAAGGGTGTGCAACCAAATATTAAGTTAAAGGTTCCAATAATTTTGTCCAGCCCATTTTTGGAGTTCGGTGTGATATTTTGTTGAATTAGCTTTTTTTTACTCCCTTTTTTGGTTTAGTTCCAATACACACAAAGGAAATAAACATGTGTATAGCAAAACATGTGTTACTGCAATCCTTTTCTGTGAGAAATACTTCATTTTCTTGAAAAATTTCAGGGGTGCCAACATTTACGGCCATGACTGTGTATATATATATATATATATATATATATATATATATATAACACAGTGGGTGAAATATACATATATACAGAAGGTAAGATAAGTATTTAACATGTCATCGTGTTAGTAACAACCCAAGAAATGTTGAAAGTAAAACAAAAAGACAACAAAAGTGCAACAATGTGCCGTGACTCCTATATAAAATGGAAAAAGACAGGTGATAGGTTCTGCTCACCTGATAGTGTTATGCTTAGAGCATAAAACCTAATGATGGATGCCGGATCAATGGAAAGGATTCGGATCACAGGATGAATAAAATTAAATATAATTTATCAGATACAGCGCTAGGACTACGCATTTCAAGGGGTTGGACCTCCCTTCTTCATCAGGTCCGATGATTGGTTCATTTCACAAAGCATCATTTTATACATAAAAAGCCCGCGAAAATACGCGGTAAAAATCTAAATAACATACAAGCTGTCACAAAAAACATAAACTCTATTACAACAAATGTATGGATCACTTGGGCATTTACATTAGCAATGGAGGGAAAATAAAAGCACTTAAAAATAGATCCCGAATCATTGCACTCTTAGTTGCTGCAGCCAAGCATGGCATTGGGTCTCGCTTAATGTTGTTGTCGGCATACGCCTAAACTGAATGACCAGGGTGACCATCAGCAAACAATAATGATTTCCCGGCAAGTAGGGAGTAGGCCTCAACTTGGTGAAGCCGGGGAAATCAAGGGACACTGACCGGTATGCTGGAGGTGACAGAAACCGAAACAAAAAAGATAAGAAACATCAAACCGGCAGAAGTATACAGTCTCCATATCGGGACGCCAGGGCCGTGTATATGGCTGCCAAGATCAGCGGGACCGCAGCGGGGGTCTCAGCGGTGAGGAGGGACGTCCTTCTGCGGGGTGTTCTTCTTCTTGCCAGCTTTGGTGAGGGAAACCAGGGTCCAGCCATCCATCTTCGGGAGCGGTGGCAGCGACTTCAGGCCCATGACTGGGAGCCAGGAAGGTACGTCTATGGGTTGTATTCTCAGGGCAGGCCACACCAGAGCAAGGTCTGCAGGTGTTTTAACTATTAAGCAGCGGGTGCCGTGTGAGATGGAGAGGCTGAACGGGAACAGCCAGGCGTATTGAAGGCCCATACTGCGAAGCTGCTCCAGCAGTGGACGTAGCAGGCGTCTTTTAGCTAAAGTTGACGGAGCAATGTCCTGGTACAGGGTGACTTCTGCTTCACCGTAAGTGAGTGGCCTCTTCTCTCTGGACGCTTGTAAGATGGCTGTTGTGTCGACGTAGGACAGAAGGCCACAGACCACATCCCTGGGGGGGTCGGATGGTTTAGGCTTTGGGCGCAGTGCGCGGTGGATCCGTTCTATCACAATGGCCCCAGCTCGCTCCTGACCCAGCAAGCCCGCAAAAATGTCACGTGCGACCCTCTCTAGGGCCTCCGCCGCCCACGACTCTGGAATACCTTTGAAGCGGAATTTTTTTCTCCTGCTCCTGTTCTCCTGGTCCTCGATGAGGGAGTATGTGGTGTTGAGATGCGCTTCCATAAGCTCCGCTCTGTCAGCCACGGCCGCGGAGTGCGAGGTCAGGGACGAACAGGCGGCTTCCAGCACTTCAGTTCTGGTACCTATCTGGTACCTATCGACCTATTCCGACTTTATCTCCGCTAATTCCTCTAGTACCTGCTTCACAGCCTGAGCGAGGGCTTTTTTCATGATGGTCTTCAAGAAGCTCTGCGTGACCACTGCAGACGAGCAGCCTTCTGTGTCGCTGTCCTGGTCTCCGTCATCGGCGGGCTCAGCCTGGGAAGGAGCGTCCAGCGCCATTTTGAGAAGGCGCGCTGGTGAGACACCCCCTTTCTTTTTGAGGAATTTTGACATGTCCACTTGGCTTTTGCCCGGTCTCGGGGAGTCACTGGGTTCGCCAGAGGTTCCGCGACCGATCTTGACCATTTTCAGCTAAAATGAAGGTATGTAGAGGAAGTAATCAGCGAGGTAGACGGGAGAGCTGCAGCTCACACGTCCATTCCAGTCCGCGGCTAGGCTCTGCCCCCCAGAGTCTTAGACAGGCTAGAAGGACAGCGCATCCTGATGACCACAGAGTAACTACAGGTGTGTCCCCTAATCAAATAGTATGGCATCTCTCTATTGGCTGGGCATTACTATTTATACCGGTTTCTGTTTAGTTTGAGACACGCCTCCAGACGAAGCAACTAGCGAAAACGCGTTCGGGGTAGGTGAGGTGTTCCTTACCGGGTGCATGACTGGTATAACTATTGCTGTACTTGTTGTGATTTCTTTCTCAGTCTCCCCTGCTTTCTGTTTGTACAAATTTCTTTATATTTCTTGCTCTTTTGTGTGCCCCCAATGTTATTTATATTTCATATACTGGCACTGCTTTGCTGGCTATCCATTATATGGGTGGAATAAAACCTTGGAACAAGAACTAATGATTGTGATTACCTCAATTTAGGAATATTTGGAACAACCCCACCCGCTTTTCAATGTGTGTGTGTTTTTCTGATCACCATTTCATTTTTTCATGTGATTTTATGAAGTATTTTAAATTCAATATTTAATAAAGATTATCTAATTGTTTGCATACTCACCTGTATGGCCTCTATTTTTGCGAGATCATTAGAGGTACATTGTAAAGAAAATATAACAAAATCGTTTAATGATCTAGAAAATCTTTTAATAGAGGAACTCAAACATAGTGTAGATGTGGACTTTCTACAGGTGTATATTAATGAAAATTTTGCTCCACGTGGTCTCAGACTAACCATGGACCCTACTTTTCAAAATGATGAAATTTAGTAAAGGAATGGGATGACCTATTGAGTAAATGTTCTCATATGTTGATCTCACACATCATGGTTAAAAGAGAGTCATTACAAAATGACTTGATACAAAAAATACAGTCCAAGTTCCATGAACTAGGGCCTTATACCGCACACATCGAGTACAAAAATGTTAACAAAAAAATCTCCACACGCATACAGAACACACAAAAAGAACTTATCATTAAAAACGCATACAAATTGAGGAGAGATAGGAGTGACAAAAATTATGGTATTTATAGAACTTGGCATAAAAACAAAAAAAACAATAATAATAAACCTAACAATAATATAGCAAACCAGGGAGAGATTCCTGACTCTACAGTGACTACAGTGCCTATCCAGCTAATCAAAATTCTTCCTATTGGAAAACACGGAAATATTCCCATCCCAATAGGGGACCTGAGTATGCAACTAGGACGGATCACTCCCATCGGCGATACAATCCCTCTAACACCTGGCGAAACTCCAAATGTGTACCAGGAAAATTTAAGGACTCATCTCCTAAGAAAATTCTAAACTTCACATCTGAAGCCCTTCCCCCAAGGATCAAGGACACAAACCCTACGGGACCTATGAGGGCTTCCGCCATTGGCATGGCTAACATTCCCCTAGGTACCCCATGTCGAAAAGATTTGTGTCCCATCGGATCTTTAGCAACCTCAGCCTTCCCAGCTGGCAACACTTCATTGAGTACCCCGTTCCAGACACCCAGAGAAACTCATCTGACCATCGTTGATCCCCTGGGAGATCTGAGTAACACTGTTCAACGCTTGAAGGCAAAATTTAAACAGAACCTATTTGACGTGGATAACAATACTTCTACGACATTATATTTATCCCCCTCACCTATCAAACAGTCTAACACTTTGTAGAACAATACATTATTCACCATACATGATAATGGTGAGGATAATTCCCCCAACCATAACGGATCTTCTATCATCATAGACAACACCGAAGCGGGAACTGAAGTGTCAGTTCCATTTCTACCACGACTTACTGAGAACAAGCGCCACTTCACAGTTCAAGCACAGGTACACCAATCAGCTTCGCCTGCTATACCCGTGGTTCAGTCCACGGATAAGACGACAAGCCCGGGCGAGGCAACAGGAACCATCAACGAGACAAATCTCCCAGCATGTTGCACTCCTCCCACTTCGTCCCAATTATCTTTTTTAGGGGGCCGTCCATCTCCTCCCATCAAATTAAAGACCATAACAGATTTTTTCCATCCCAAATAATCACTAAAAAGAAGATGAGAAGAGGGCAGAGAGGGGGAAATCACTCTCACAAATGTAAAGATACTAAAGAAAAATTAATGACCACTCCCCCTGAGATTTCACCTATAACCACTTCTTCTGAAATCCAGGGGAACCGAAAATCCACTATTAAGATTTTCAACCTTTCCCAACAAAATCTCAACAAAGAAGAAATTTCCTTATTACAAAAGGGCTTGTCCTATTGCCCCTACTACCAACCCAAAAAATTTCATGTTTTTCTAAATCTCCATCAATTTACCTGTCGGTTAACCTTAAAGCGCCACTTTGCATTACCTCATACCCAACCTCTTTCCATATCCCAAAAAAGACCACTACCAGGAGTACATCCTGAGCTTAAACACAAGTCCAAATTTTATCCTGTGGTCATGATCCTGTTTCACGAATTGGTCGCTAATGAGTTTAGAAACCTTCCAAACCATTTTCCGAATACCACCAAGACGAAAGACAAAAGAGAAGCTGTTCTCACTCTCAGAGGAAATGAAGAGATTATAATTCGCCCTGCTGACAAGGGTGGGGTGTGGGGGGCATTGTTATCCAGGATTACTCAGATTATCACAGCGAAGCATGCAAAATTTTGGGAGATAATGAATACTACAGAGAGATTAATCATGATCCTTTCCCATAGCTACAGAAAGATATAATATCCCTTCTACATGAAGGTTTCACTCAAGAAATCATTTCTAAAAAAGAGAAAAAATATCTATATATTTCCAACCCAGCAGTTCCTTTTTACTATCATCTTCCAAAGGTCCATAAGAATGAACATCACCCCCCTGGACGACCCATCATTTTGGGTATCAACAGTGCCCCTTGCAATATCTCCCAATACCTGAAAAATTCAGACGAACTCATCTCGATCTTGAAAGACATGGTATGGGAAGAAGATTTGATAATTGTAACTCTAGATGTCACAGCTTTTACAGCAATATTAAACACCATTTTGGCATTAAAAGTACACAGGCCACCCTAGAAAACGACCCACAGATTCCTGAAAAACAAGTCCATTTCCTAATTAAATGTCTACGTCTGATTTTAGAAAATAATTTTTTTGTATAAAATGAGACCACCTTTCATCAAATAAGAGGGACAGCAATGGGGATCCATGTGGCCCCATCGTATGCCAACCTCTTTATGGGGCAGTTTGAAGACCACTTTATCACCTGCAACCCTTTGTTTCAGAAACATGCGATAATCTATAAAAGATATATCGATGATCTGTTCCTGTTATGGCGAGGTACCACTGAACAAATCGATTCACTAATTCAACAAATTAACAGTAACAATTGGGGCATTTCCCTTACCCCCAAATATTCTACAGAGTCCATTGAATTTTTGGATTTGGTTTTCAAACATGAAGACGACCAAATCACCACATTTAAATATTTTAAACCCGTTGATTCTAACAGTCACATTCCAATTCTCAGAGGCCATTATCGAAAGTGGACAGAAAACATGCCATACGGACAGTTTCGTAGGATCAGGAAAAATTGCAGCAAAGATTCCACCTTTCTACAACAAGCTGAAGTTCTAAAAATCCCTTTCTTGGAGAAAGGATACCGCCAAAAATTTGTAGAGGATGCACTCTTTAAAACAACACTATTTACTCAGGATGATTGTCTGTCTTCTGCCACCCCAGACACATTAGATTCAACATCAGGAGGAGAAGTAATAGTGATTAAAGGAAATACAAAAGAAAACCCAAAAATATTACATAAAACATCGGCAGTCAAAAAATCTGGCCACAAATATGACACCAACTTTATAACCACCTACTCGGGGGGCCACCACAGGATCAGAAATATCTTAACCCCTTCAGGACCAAGCCCATTTTGGCCTTAAGGACCGGAGCGTTTTTTGCACATCTGACCACTGTCACTTTAAACATTAATAACTCTGGAATGCTTTTAGTTATCATTCTGATTCCGAGATTGTTTTTTCGTGACATATTCTACTTTAACATAGTGGTAAATTTTTGTCGATACTTGCATCCTTTCTTGGTGAAAAATCCGTAAATTTGATGAAAAATTTGAAAATTTAGCATTTTTCTAACTTTGAAGCTCTCTACTTGTAAGGAAAATGGATATTACGAATACATTTTTTTTTGGTTCACATATACAATATGTCTACTTTATGTTTGCATCATAAAATTGTTGTGTTTTTACTTTTGGAAGACACCAGAGGGCTTCAACGGTCAGCAGCAATTTTCCGATTTTTCACAAAATTTTCAAACTCAGTATTTTTCAGGGACCAGTTCAGGTTTGAAGTGGATTTGAAGGGTCTTGATATTAGAAATACCCCATAAATGACCCCATTATAAAAACTACACCCCCCAAAGTATTCAAAATGACATTCAGTCAGCATTTTAACCCTTTAGGTGTTTCACACGAATAGCAGCAAAGTGAAGGAGAAAATTCACAATCTTCATTTTTTATACTCACATGTTCTTGTAGACCCAATTTTTGAATTTTTACAAGGGGTAAAAGGACAAAATTTTTACTTGTATTTGTAGCCCAATTTCTCTTGAGTAAGCACATACCTCATATGTCTAGGTAAAGTGTTCGGCGGGCGCAGTAGAGGGCTCAGAAGGGAAGGAGCGACAAGGGGATTTTGGAGAGTACGTTTTTCTGAAATGGTTTTTGGGGGGCATGTTACCTTTAGGAAGCCCTTATGGTGCCAGAACAGCAAAAAAAAACCACATGGCATACCATTTTGGAAACTAGACCCTTCGGGGAATGTAACATGGGATAAAGTGAACCTTAATACCCCACAGGTGTTTCACGACTTTTGCAAATGTAAAAAAAAATAAATAAATTTTACCTAAAATGCTTGTTTTCCCAAAAATTTTTTCTTTTTAAAAAGGGTAATAGCAGAAAATACCCCTAAAAATTTGAAGCCCAATTTCTCCCGATTCAGAAAACACCCCATATGGGGGTGAAAAGTGCTCTGCTGGCGCACTACAGATCTCGGAAGAGAAGGAGTCACATTTGGCTTTTTGAACGCAAATTTTTCTCTGGGGGCATGCCGCATTTAGGAAGCCCCTATGGTGCCAGAACAGCAAAAAAAAAAACCCACATGGCATACCATTTTGGAAACTAGACCCCTTGGGGAACGTAACAAGGGGTTAAGTGAACCTTTATACCCCACAGGTGTTTCACGGCTTTTGCATATGTAAAAAAGAAATTTTTTTTTTACCTAAAATGCTTGGTTTCCCAAAAATTTTACATTTTTAAAAAGGGTAATAGCAGAAAATACCCCCCAAAATTTGAAGCCCAATTTCTCCCGAGTACGGCGATACCCCATATGTGACCCTTAACTGTTGCCTTGAAATACGACAGGGCTCCAAAGTGAGAGCGCCATGCGCATTTGAGGCCTAAATTAGGGATTGCATAGGGGTGGACATAGGGGAATTCTACTACAGTGATTCCCAAACAGGGTGCCTCCAGCTGTTGCAAAACTCCCAGCATGCCTGGACAGTCAACGGCTGTCCGACAATACTGGGAGTTGTTTTGCAACAGCTGGAGGCTCCGTTCTGGAAACAGTGGTGTACCAGACGTTTTTCATTTTTATTGGGGAGGGGAGGGGGGCTGTGTAGGGGTATGTGTATATGTAGTGTTTTTTAGTGTTTTTTACTTTTTATTTTATTTTTTGTGTTAGTGTAGTGTAGTGTTTTTAGGGTACAGTTGCATGGGCGGGGGTTCACAGTAGTTTCTCGCTGGCAATTTGAGCTGCAGCAGAAAGTTTGCGGCAGCTCAAATTTGCAGCCAGATACTTACTGTAATCCTCCGCCCATGTGAGTGTACCCTGTACGTTCACATTGGGGGGGACATCCACCTGTTGCATAACTACAACTCCCAGCATGCCCGTTGGCTGTCGGTGACTGCTGAGAGTTGCAGTTTTGCAACAACTGTAGGCACACTGGTTATGTATCACGGAGTTTGTGACCTAACTCAGTGTTTCACAACCAGTGTGTCTCCAGCTGTTGCAAAACTACAACTCCCAGCATGTACGGTGCATGGTGTACGGTGACTGCTGAGAGTTGCAGTTTGCAACAGCTGGAGGCACACCGGTCGTGAAACACTGAGTTAGGTAAAAAAAAACTCTGAGTTTCACAACCAGTGTGCCTTCAGCTGTTGCAAAACTACAACTCTCAGCAGTCACCGACAGCCAACGGGCATGCTGGGAGTTGTAGTTATGCAACCAGCAGATGCACCACTACAACTCCCAGCATGCACTTTAGCTGTTTGTGCAAGCTGGGAGTTGTAGTTAGACAACAGCTGAAGGTACACTTTTCCATAGAAAGAATGTGCCTCCAGCTGTTGCAAAACCATAAGTCCCAGCATGCCCATAAGGGAATGCTGGGAGTTGTGGTGGTCTGCCTCCTGCTGTTGCATAACTACAGCTCCCAGCATGCCCTTTTTGCATGCTGGGAGCTGTTGCTAAGCAACAGAAGGAGGCTGTCACTCACCTCCAACGATCCAGATGCTGCAGGTCAGTCCCGCCGCCGCAGCTGCTCCTGGGGCCCCGATCCCAACAGGGGCGCCGGGGATCGGGGTCCCCAGCACCTGGGGTGCACATCTCGCACCCGCTCACGTCCTCCGGAAGAGGGGCGGAGCGGGTGCGGGAGTGACACCCGCAGCAGGCGCCCTGATTGGTCGGCCGGTAATCCGGCCGACGAATCAGGGCGATCGTGAGGTGGCACCAGTGCCACCTCACCCCTGCAGGCTCTGGCTGTTCGGGGCCGTCAGAGACGGCCCCGAACAGCCAGTAATTCCGGGTCACCGGGTCACTGGAGACCCGATTGACCCGGAATCGCCGCAGATCGCTGGACTGAATTGTCCAGCGATCTGCGGCGATCGCCGACATGGGGGGGCATAATGACCCCCCTGGGCAATATGCCGGGATGCCTGCTGAACGATTTCAGCAGGCATCCGGCTCCGGTCCCCAACCGGCTAGCGGTGGGGGCCGGAATTCCCACGGGCGTATGGATACGCCCTCGGTCCTTAAGGACTCGGGATTCAGGGCGTATCCATACGCCCTATGTCCTGAAGAGGTTAAACAAACTCTGGGGTATTCTAAAGGCTGACCCATTTTTTTTTCTAGTATTCTACCGGACAAACCCGGTCTAACTTTTTGGAGGGCACCGTCCTTGCGGAAAATTATTGCACCCAGTCGCAGCAGAAAAGTGACAAAAGATATTCCATCCTATAAATTCCTTCCAAATAGGTGTCTATAAATGCAAAAGGCCAAGCTGTTTGTGCTGCCTAACAATAGAAAATAAAAAAAACTTTGTTTACTAGCACCTATACAGGAGAACAATTTTCGATTAAATATAACATGACATGCCAATCAGCTTATGTTATTTATTTGATTAATTGCAAATGTGAGAAGCAATACGTGGGGCGTACCACCCAGCAGCTCCATCTTCGTCTGAATCAACATCGTAGCAACATAAAAAAAAAATGCTTTATGAAACATAGCCTTTCTAAACATATTGCTCTTTTCCATCAAGACTCGGATAAGATAGAAAATGTTATATCCATCATACCAATTGATTTCATCTCCCCCCCCCCCCCCCCACACACACACCAATAATAGGTTTGAAACACTATCCAGAAAGGAGATGTTCTGGATTTATGCTCTTCACTCACTGCAGCCTTTTGGCCTCAATGAGGCAACTGAATTAATACATTGAAGTTTACAGTTATATTGATATATATTAATTTAACTACTAATATGAATACCTGTGGACTTTTACATCTTTTTCCACATATGTATTTTATTTAAATTTTTCTCCCTATGTTTTTTAAACACTTACCTTACTGACTCAGCTCGAGCTTTTCAAGTTTAAAACTCCCTTGCCAGTACCATACGCTTACTCTGCCTTGTCCCCAGCGCCCATGATCTGGCCGTCTCCCATACAGCACCAGCCCAGTCTATTGCTGTTTTGGATTCCAGGATACCACGGTGCTTAAACATAGCTTCCGTTCAGTTTAGGCGTATGCCGATGATAACATTAAGGGAGACCCAATGCCATGCTTGGCTGCAGCAACTAAGAGTGCAATGATTCGGGAACTATTTTTAAGTGCTTTAATTTCCCCTCCATTGCTAATGTATATACCACAAGTGATCCATACATTTGTTGTAATAGAGTGTACGTTTTTTGTGACAGCTTGTATGTTATTTTGATTTAGATTTTTACCGCGTATTTTCGTGGGCTTTTTATGTATAAAATGATGCTTTGTGAAATTAACCAATCATCAGACCTGATGAAGAGGGGGTCCAGCACCTTGAAACGCGTAGTCCTAGAGCTGTATCTAATAAATTATATTTTATTTTATTCTTCCTGTGATCCGAATCCTTTCCATTGATCCGGCATCCATTATTCACATTACGGTGAAGCGACGACTGGAGCTAATTTCTTCTGTCCACTTCGTGGATTTATCCCTAACAACCCAAGACACCCATACATACAAAGAAACCAAAACAGATAAGCTTTAAAATTAAGTATTATAATGTAAAATTACACAGGGGGAAAAGTATGGAACACATGAAGAAAGGGTGGTGCAAAGGGGAATGGAAAGCCAAGAAAACAGCTGAAATCTATCAGTAATTAAGAAGCATCCATCCTATTGTAAGTGCAAATTAATATCATCTGGTTCAGTCCCAACTGTTGGCTGCAAAATGGTTTCATTGCCAAGGTGTCACACAAGACACATCTCATAATGGGTAAAAGCGAGGAGCTGTCTCAAGACCTTCGCAACCTTCATTTTGCTAATTGTTGAAAACAAGACCATTGTGTTGGTTACAGGCGCATTTCTAAGCTTCTGAATGTCCCAGTGAGCACTGTTGGGGCCATAATACGGAAGTGGAAAGACAATCATTTCACCATAAATTTGCCTTGACCAAGATATCTGACAGAGGAGTGAGAAGAATAATCAGAAGAGTTGTCCAAGAGCCAAGGACACTTGTGGAGAGCTTCAAAAAAGACCTGGAATTAGCAGATACTGTTGTCTTAAAGAAAACATTAAGTGATGCAGTAAGTACACATGCTAACCACGCAAGGCTCCACTGCTGAATAAAAAGCATGTTGAAGTTCATTTAAGGTTTGCAGCACAACATTTGGAAAATCTTGTGAATTACTGGAAGAATAAAGTGCCATCAGATGAGAGCAAAATGGAACTGTTTGGATGCCATAATACATACTGGGAAGAATATTCACAGACTTGTGTATTCAGTGCTGTTTCATAAGCCCTACTAATAGTGTTATTAGTGCCCGATTTTCAGAAGTGGGCCATTGCTTTAGAAAATTTGGAGCAGGTTTGTCCCGCGGCCAAAACCAAAAATAAAGTAGCACATCATTTAATACCAGGTTAACTTGGTATTAACTGCGACACTTTTGTGCACACAAAAGTTGTGCTAAAAATGTGAAAATAGGGTGATACAAGCTCACAAAGCCTAGCCACGCTCCTTAAAAGAAATTGGCTAACAAAGTGCTAAATTGGATGCTAAATATCTGCATATGTGGTGCTAATACTGTGTACCACATTTTAGGCAAATGTGGCCAGCTAAAGCAAAAAAAGTGGTCCTAAATTCTTTGAATGTCCTCCCCATCATGTTTGGAGGAGAAATGGTGCAGCACATCACCCTAAAAATACCAACAGTAAATTTCGAAGATTGGAACATCATGGTGGGGGCGGCTTTTCAGCAAATGGTTCTGGCAAACTTCACATAATTGAAGGAATGATAAATGAGCAAATTTACTGTGACATTCTTGACAAAAACCTGCTGCCATCTACTAGGATGATGAAGATGAAATGAGGGTAGACAATTCAGCAAGACAATGACCCCAAACACACAGCAAACAAAACTCTCAAATGGTTTCAAAGAAAGAAAACGAAGCCGCTAGAACGGCCAAGCCAGTCACCTGACTCAAATCCCATTGAAAATCTATGAAAGAACTGAAGATCATGATTCATAGAAGAGGCCCACAGAACCTTCAAGATTAGAAGACTGTGTGGAAGAATGGGCCAAAATCCCACCAGAGCAATATGTGGGACTATTTTCTCCTTACAGGAGGTGTGATGAAGCTGTCATTGTTAGATGAGTAGAAAGTATAAAAGTATGTTTCACGTGCAGCAGTCTCCTCCGGAATCAGCTGTTAATGTGCGCTCAGACATTAATCTCTGTCCCATGCTATAGTGTAGGAACTTTCCAGTAGGAACGTTCGGCCTCACCGAATGTTCAAACATATATGGAGGATTATTGAGATAACTGTCTAGTTATCAAAAATGTATGCCCACCTTATATTTCATCAACCTAGATCACAAGAGAGATACTGGTAGTTAACAGTACTCTGTTAGCTCTATTGCCTAGCTATTAAGATATAAATATTCTAACTTTTTCGGCAGCTGATGATTGTTGCCAAAAATTGTGTTTTATTTCTCAGTCAAGTGTCAAGGAGACAGCTCATGTGCCGCAGTTTGGCACAACTTCACGCTCAGCCCTTTACTCTTCCCTCATCACCCAGCCCCCTCCTTGATTGATGTACAGGGTTTGGCTTACACCAATCCCTGCCTCTAAGTTTCCCACCTGCACCATGTACCAGGAGCAAGAGAAGGAGCGGGTGTAACTGTTTTTATTCGCCATTCCATTTCCTGCCCTTGTTTTTTGTGTAACATCTGTAAAAATTTTAAGCAACCTTAGTTTCCTGGGATAGTACTACAACACCAGCACTAACCCCTAAACCATCATATGCAAAAATATATGATGTATTACAGGTGGAAAATTGGCAAATAAAGTGAGTATAATCAGAGGTGAGGGGTGATGAAGAAGAGGATCATCTCTATCATAGACACCAATGCTTTTAGAAACCCCCCTTTACAAAATCCTGCATTTACTCCGGCATTGTAGGGAAGATTGATCATACCCAGATGAGAGTTGTACATTGCTACACATGAGGCTCATTTTGGGCACCGCTCTGGACACGTCAACATCTTTTATAAACCATGTACTGAAAAAAACACCAGGGATCCTCCCCATAGTATTCGATGCTTAGTTAAGTGCCCTTCTTAAGTGTGCTGTAAATGTAACTTCCATGTAATTCATCTATACTGGAACATGGGATTTTATTTATTTATTTGTTCTCAAGAAGAGAATTTTATTTTTAGCTTGTTAAAATAAGTTAAAAAATTGCTCTACCAAGCGCTATGATATCCCTGGGACCTGAGCTTCTAACTCAAATCTGCATGTGTCTCATTTTTAGAAAGTTATTCTCAACTGTTCCCTGATTTTGTATACCGACAATCAAATAATCACAATTTTTAGCACATTATTTTATTTTTCTCAAGGGGAATACAACGTAATTTTTTTGTTCTTATCAACCTTTCCCTAGAAATTGTACCCATGTAACATCTGACTTGTTTACAAAAAGGTGAACCACTTTATGTCTAAAGTGCAAAGAGCTTGGGGGAAGACAGCTGAATACAATCTCAAAAGGGGGCAAAGAGATCAAAGGGGAGACCAGTTAGGGGAGGTCATAGGCCTGCATGAAGAGATGTGTCTTTTTTTAGGGCACATTTAAAATTGTGGATGTTGTGGTTGAGTCTGAGGGATCGAGGTATCGAATTCCAGAGAACTGGTGCCGCACGAGCGAAGTCTTGGAAATGGGAGTGAGAGGTTCGGATTTTAGAAGATGTTAGTGTAAGATCATTAGCAGAGAGCGGAGAGAAGGTGTATGATGGTAGACAGAGATAAGAGAGGAGATGTAGGGAGGTGCAGCACTGGGGAGAGATTTGTGGGTTAGAGTAAGGATTTTATATTGTATTCTAAACTAAATAGGAACCAGTGCAGTGACTGACACAGGGGGACGCATCAGCGTAATGACTAGAGAAGAAGATGAGTCTGGCAGCGGCATTGAGGATGGGCTGGAGAGGGGAGAGTTTACAAAAGAGAAGGCCTATTAGTTAAAGGGGTTCTCCACCATAAGGTGATTTTAGTACATATATGGCAGACAGTAATGGACATGCTTAGGAAGGATCTGTGCCTGTCTTGGGGCTAAATGGCTATGTTGTAAGAGTACTATAACACAAACACTGTGTCTGGCTTTTTGTGAACTGGTATTTCCTGTTTCAGTTTTCTTTTTTTTAACTACAAATCCCAGAATTCTATTTATCTCCCTCCCACACATCAGCCACCCCACCCATTGAAACATAAATGAGCTGCATCCATTCAAAAGACCTGTGGTTTTCAATCAGGGTGCCTACAGCTGTTGCATTAGTTGCAGATTGATCTCTCCCACCAAGCGATGGCTCCACCCACTGAAGCAAACTGGCTCCCTGTCATCAGCTGACTAGTGAGGTCAGGTCTCGACCACATTGCAACCTGGGAAAAATCTGAGACAACAGCCATTTTGTATGCTGGTAAAAATAAATATTGGGTCGAAAATCACATACGAATTGTGAGAAAACCATCACACACAGGAACAGACACTATATTATGAACTACACTAACTTTACAGCCCCTGTAGCATAGTCAAATAAAAAAAAAAAATCCTGGAATACCCCTTTAACCCCTTAAGAACCAAGCCCATTTTAACCTTAAGGATCAGGCCAATTTTATTTTTGAGTTTTAGTTTTTTTTCCTCCTTGCCTTCTAAAATCCATAACTCTTTTATATTTCCTTCTACAGACCCATATAAGGGCTTGTTTTTTGCGTTACCAATTGTACTTTGTAATGAAACCTCTCATTTTACCATAAATTGTACGGCGAACATAAAAAAAAAAAATTTAGGGAGGAAATTAAAATGAAAACCACAATTTTGAACATTTTGGAGGGTTTCATTTTCACACTGTACAATTTACGGTAAAAATGACATGTGTTCTGTGGATCAATACGATTAAAATGATACCCATGGCTCATTACTTTTATATTTTTGTACCGCTTAAAAAAATCTAAAACTTTTTGTACAAAATCAGTAATCTAAAATTGCCTTATTTTGACCACCTATAACTTTTTCATTGTATATAGGGCGGTATAATTTTTTGCGCCATCATCTATACTTTTTATCGATACCACATTTGGACTTTTTTTATTTTTTACGTTTACGCCGTTCACCGTACGGAATCATTAACATTATATTTTGATAGTTAGTTCGGACATTTACGCACACGGCTATTCCAAATATTTATAAAATGTTTATTAAAAAAATGTTTACGCTTATTGGGGGTAAAATGGGAAAAACTGACAATTTTCATTTTTATTGTGGGAGGGGATTTTTCACTTTTTATTTTTACATATTTCAACTTTTTTTTTTACACTTCTATAGCAATCATTTAATTGCTAATACTGTTCAGTGCTATGCATAGGACATAGCGCTGATCAGTGTTATCGGTCATCTTCTGCTCTGGTCTGCTCGATCTCAGACCAGAGCAGAAGACCTGAAGAGACGGACGGAAGCAGGTGAGGGGACCTCCATCCGTCATTACAGATCATAGGATTGCCGCGGCAGCTCTGCAGGCGATCCGATCATCTATTTTAGCATGTGCCTTGCCGCAGATGCTGTAATATGTACTGATCACGACATCTGAGGGGTTAATGGCGGACATCCGCGCGATCGCGGATGTCGGCCATTACCGGCGGGTCCCCAGCTGCTGACAGCCTGCCGTGTATGACACGAGCACCGCTCCGATGCTCGCGGTCATACACAGGACGGAAATGTACTGTTACGCCGAGCGTTCCGGGTCCCTGCTCCTCCCCGGAGCGCTCACGGCGTCTCTCTCCCTGCAGCGCCCCGGTCGGTCCCGCTGACCGGGAGCGCTGCACTGACATGGCCGTCGGGGATGCGATTCGCACAGCGGGACGCACCCGCTCGCGAATCGCATCCCAAGTCACTTACCCGTCCCGGCTCTCTGAGACTTAAAAGGCCAGTGCACCAATGATTGGTGCCTGGCCCAATTAGCTTAATTGGCTTCCACCTGCTCCCTGGCTATATCACATCACTTCCCCTGCACTCCCTTGCCGGATCTTGTTGCCTTGTGCCAGTGAAAGCGTTTAGTGTTGTCCAAGCCTGTGTTACCTGAACTCCTGCTATCCATCTTGACTACGAACCTTGCCGCCTGCCCCGACCTTCTGCTACGTCTGACCTTGCCTCTGCCTAGTCCTTCTGTCCCACGCCTTCTCAGCAGTCAGCGAGGTTGAGCCGTTGCTAGTGGATACGACCTGGTTGCTACTGCTGCAGCAAGACCATCCCGCTTTGCGGCGGGCTCTGGTGAACACCAGTAGCCTCTTAGAACCGGTCCACCAGCACGGTCCACGCCAATCCCTCGCTGACACAGAGGATCCACTACCTGTAAGCCGAATCGTGACAGTAGATCCGGCCATGGATCCCGCTGAGGTGCCGCTGCCAAGTCTCGCTGACCTTACCACGGTGGTCGCTCAGCAATCGCAGCAAATTGCCCAACAAGGACAGCAGCTGTCGCAGTTGACCGCCACGTTACAGCAACTTCTGCCTCTGCTACAGCAGCAACCATCTCCTCCGCCAGCTCCTGCACCTCCTCCGCAGCGAGTGGCCGCTCCTAGCCTCCGCTTTTCCCTGCCGGACAAATTTGATGGGGACTCTAGACTATGCCGTGGATTTCTGTCTCAATGTTCCCTGCATATGGAGATGTTGTCGGACTTGTTTCCTACAGAACGGTCTAAGGTGGCGTTCGTAGTGAGCCTTCTTTCAGGAAAGGCCTTGTCTTGGGCCACACCGCTCTGGGACCGCAATGATCCTGCCACAGCCACAGTCTTTCTTCGTTGAAGTCCGTAGTGTCTTCGAGGAACCAGCCCGAGCTTCTTCTGCCGAGACTGCCCTGCTGAACCTGGTCCAGGGTAATTCTTCAGTGGGCGAGTACGCCATCCAATTTCGTACTCTTGCTTCCGAATAATCATGGAATAACGAGGCTCTCTGCGTGACCTTTAAAAAAGGCCTATCCAGTAGCATCAAGGATGTGCTGGCCGCACGAGAGATTCCTGCCAACCTGCAAGAACTTATCCATTTGGCCACCCGCATTGACATGCGTTTTTCTGAGAGACATCAGGAGCTCCGCCAGGAAAAAGACTTAGATCTCTGGGCACCTCTCCCACAGCATCCTTTGCAGTCTACGCCTGGGCCTCCCGCCGAGGAGGCCATGCAAGTGGATCGGTCTCGCCTGACCCAGGAAGAGAGGAATCGCCGTAGGGAAGAAAATCTTTGTCTGTACTGTGCCAGTACCGAGCATTTCTTGGTGGATTGCCCTATTCGTCCTCCACGTCTGGGAAACGCACGCACGCACCCAGCTCACGTGGGTGTGGCGTCTCTTGGTTCAAAGTCTGCTTCTCCACGTCTCACGGTGCCCGTGCGGATTTCTCCTTCAGCCAACTCCTCCCTCTCAGCCGTGGCCTGCTTGGACTCTGGTGCCTCTGGGAATTTCATTTTGGAGTCTTTGGTGAATAAATTCTGCATCCCGGTGACCCGTCTCGTCAAGCCGCTCTACATTTCCGCGGTCAACGGAGTCAGATTGGATTGCACCGTGCGTTACCGCACAGAACCCCTCTTGATGTGTATTGGACCCCATCACGAAGTGATTGAGTTCTTCGTCCTTCCCAACTGTACCTCTGAGGTCCTCCTCGGTCTGCCATGGCTCCGGCTTCATTCTCCCACCCTTGACTGGACCACCGGGGAGATCAAGAACTGGGACTCTGCTTGCCATAGGAAGTGCCTCTCCCCCCCTCCCAGTCCCGTCAGGCAAGCCTCAGTGCCTCCTCATGGCCCCCGTCCTGGTGACACACTGGCCCGTGCCAGGCTTCGCCCTCTGCCCTCCCTCCCCATTCCCACTCCTGCTGTACTGCCTGCCTTTGAGGAAACCCTCCATTCACTCCCGGTGTCCTCGTCCCAGGTAAAGCAGTTATCGGACAAAAAAAGGGGGAGACCTAAGGGGGGGGGGTACTGTTACGCCGAGCGCTCCGGGTCCCTGCTCCTCCCCGGAGCGCTCACGGCGTCTCTCTCCCTGCAGCGCCCCGGTCTGTCCCGCTGACCGGGAGCGCTGCACTGACATGGCCGTCGGGGATGCGATTCGCACAGCGGGACGCACCCGCTCGCGAATCGCATCCCAAGTCACTTACCCGTCCCGGTCCCCTGCTGTCATGTGCTGGCGCGCGCGGCTCCGCTCTCTAGGGCGCGCGCGCGCTGGCTCTCTGAGACTTAAAGGGCCAGTGCACCAATGATTGGTGCCTGGCCCAATTAGCTTAATTGGCTTCCACCTGCTCCCTGGCTATATCACATCACTTCCCCTGCACTCCCTTGCCGGATCTTGTTGCCTTGTGCCAGTGAAAGCGTTTAGTGTTGTCCAAGCCTGTGTTACCTGAACTCCTGCTATCCATCTTGACTACGAACCTTGCCGCCTGCCCCGACCTTCTGCTACGTCTGACCTTGCCTCTGCCTAGTCCTTCTGTCCCACGCCTTCTCAGCAGTCAGCGAGGTTGAGCCGTTGCTAGTGGATACGACCTGGTTGCTATTGCCGCAGCAAGACCATCCCGCTTTGCGGCGGGCTCTGGTGAACACCAGTAGCCTCTTAGAACCGGTCCACCAGCACGGTCCACGCCAATCCCTCGCTGACACAGAGGATCCACTACCTGTAAGCCGAATCGTGACATGTACATCCTGGTGCACAAAGTACCGCCAAGCCAGGACGTACATTTATGTCCATGGTCGTTAAGGGGGTTAAAGGAATACTCCAGTGGGAAACAATTTTTTTAAATCAACTGGTGCCAGAACGTTAAACCGATTTGTAAATTACTTCTATTTAAAAATCTTAATCCTTCCAATACTTATCAGCTGCTGTATGCTTCAGAGAAAGTTCTTTTCTTTTTGAATTTCTTTTCACTCTGACCACAGTGCTCTCTGCAGACAACTCTGTCCATGTCAGGAACTGTCCAGAGCAGGAGAGGTTTGCTATGGGGATTTTCTCCTGCTCTGGACAGTTCCTGACATGGACAGAGGTGTCAGCAGAGCGCACTGTGGTCAGACTGGAAATAACTACACAACTTCCTCTGGAGGATACAGCAGCTTATAAGTACTGGAAGGAATAAGATTTTTAAATAGAAGTAATTTGCAAATCTAACAGTAGAAAGACAAAAGCCAGCAGTAAAAGTATCTTCATCTTTATTTCATCCAAATTAAAACATGGACATGGAATGGTCTCAGGAACATCGGTAGTGAGATAAAACTCAGGAAACGCTCGGCATGACGTGTTTCAGGTCATGTGACCTTTCATCAGATGCATGATAGGTAGTGGAGAGGTGTGGGATTATATAGGGCTAAAAGGAACAGGCGTGCTGGTAGCAACTAAGGGTTTAATCCTAAAGGTTCCAAAGCCTAATCCCCCTATCCACTGAAAATCATGCGGAACTAGATAATACAAACTCAATGGTGAAAAGAAAAACAAAAACAAAAAAAGCATGATATAACAAATCTTATCCCCCTATCTAAGAAAGATAAGATGTCCCCAGCGGCAGGACCCCCGCGTTCTTGGCTGCGGCACCCCAGACATCTGGTGCACTGAGCGAACTTCGCTCCGTGCCGGATGACTGGCGATGAGGGGCGGGGGCTCGTGATGTCACAGTCACGCGCCGCTTGTGACGTCAGGGACATGCCCCCTTAATGCAAGTCTATGGGAGGGGGCATGATGGCCATCACCTCTCCTCCCATAGACTTGCATTGAGGGGGCATGGCCACGACATCACAAGCCTCTGGCGCTGCACCCAACGCTGCACGGCCGGGTGCAGCAGGAAGATCGTGGGGGGCCCCAGCGGCGAGACCCCTGCTATCAGACATCTTATCCCCTATCCTTTGGATACGTACCTAGAATTTAAAAGGAGGGACATTTTTAAACCCCCTGACCCTATAGAGCACAAAAATCGATGTCATGGCTATTCTTACCTCTAATATGACAAAAATAAACTCCCTAGTGCAGCGGTCTCCAATCATCCGGAGGTCCACAATTTAAAGACCACTGTTCTAGAGGGACTCTTGTATTAATTCACTTTATTTAGACTGCATCAATATATTTGCCAGAATCTTCTGGTAACAATTCTTTGATTGCAAGCCCAATTTACTACAGATAATGTGTATTTTTCCAATAGAATTTTAAACCATATGAGAGATACCATGTCTGAAATATTCAGCCTGAAGCCATCGGTAAGGACAAGGCTACCGGCTCTGAATTCGCCTTTAGAAAAGAACCCATATTCTGCACTCAAAAGCACCTAGATAAGAATCCAGCCTGCAATGGACTACTGTTTTCATATGACGTATTGGCTGAGGCATTGAGCCCTGTTATGTAACCAGGGTCGCTGAGGACTCCCAGTGCCCCCGTAAATTCTCATTCACATGTATTAGGAGATTGAAGGACAGGGAGTTAACTGCTTCACAGCCAGATGAATGGAGGCAAATTACTCACTGATTGGATATATTATGTACAGATTCATATTGGGTAATTATTACATATAATAAAGTGTAACAAGTCACAGCAATGGGTAAAAATATCAATCTGGATTTTGTCATTCATGCAGCAGCGTTCATCGGGGAGTACAAAAGTGGCTGCACTTGAAGCAGAAAGAATGTCGTAATCTTCCAGAAATTGTTCTGCTATTGTAAATAACAGCAAGAAACGTTTCTGAAAGAGAGCAATTACGTTATGGAGCATATTTGTAATATAAAATAAAACTTTCAAACCAGATTAACTAGTTACTTATGATAGGGATCAGAGACCAATATAGAAGGAAATAAAACCTTGGTTTAGGTGAAGAAGAAGAAAATAATACATTATTATTACTTTTTAGAGTAGACATTTATGACAATACACAACAATTTTCCCACACTTGTTTATTTGCAAGAGCATACCAACAAACCAATAGACAAGAGCATACCAACAGACCAATAGACAAGAGCATACCAACAGACCAATAGACAAGAGCATACCAACAGACCAATAGATAAGAGCATACCAACAGACCAATAGACAAGAGCATACCAACAGACCAATAGACAAGAGCATACCAACAGACCAATAGACAAGAGCATACCAACAGACCAATAGATAAGAGCATACCAACAGACCAATAGACAAGAGCATACCAACAGACCAATAGACAAGAGCATACCAACAGACCAATAGACAAGAGCATACCAACAGACCAATAGATAAGAGCATACCAACAGACCAATAGACAAGAGCATACCAACAGACCAATAGACAAGAGCATACCAACAGACCAATAGACAAGAGCATACCAACAGACCAATAGACAAGAGCATACCAACCATAGAAGTATAATAGACAGCGGGAGATCTGTCATGCCCTTGGAGATTGGGACAGTACCAATGCTAACTTGTGTAATAAAACAGAAAAGAGGTCTAGGGCGGCACTGCCCAATATACGACGATATAACACCCATACCTGGAGAGGTGCTGAGATGTGAAGCCGCAATCTTAAGGTCAATCCTTCGGTGCTCAGTGGCAATAGAACCAAAGCAAATGTTCATAACATGCAGAAAGAAGGAATGCTCACGGTACTCGATATGCTGACATCAAGTGGTTTCTTTATTCAGACATAGGGGTTCACAGACATCAGGACAGGACAGGTCAACGACCGCTTCTACTGGACTTTACGTCATATCCAGTCTAACTTGTGTAATACAAAGGGTGAAAAGGAGTGCACTCCCCTAGTGAAGCCTTTAACCTATATTGCGCATAAATCTACGTGTTTCTGGTCTAAAACAGACCCTTCATCAGGTAAGATGCACCTTACCTGATGAACTGCAAATTTCAGACCAGAAACACATTGTTTTATGTGGGACTTCCAATAAATGCTTTCGTTATGTCATTAAATGCCTTGATCTTTATTGCAGAGATAGTGCTGATTAAAGACCCTGGGGGAAATTAATCATAACCTGTCCAGAGGGAAAGTTGCTGAGTTGCCCATAGCAACCAATCAGATCGCTTCTTTCATTTTTCAGAGGCCTTTTCCTCTGGACAGGTTTTGATAAATCTCCCTCCCTGATTTTTTCTGCATCCCAGTTCTGCTTTTTTTCCCTAAACGTAGGATACTGAGAACCTATTGACTTATAATAGAGTGCATTGGGTTCATGGCATCCTTGTATATTACAAAGCTTAAACAATTCTCGGTATACCCACACTAAGTCAGATTCAGTGTGACTGGTTGTGTTACATAACAGGTAAGTGTCCTTTCATTCACAGTGTACAAGCTGCGTCATTCAAGCCTCAGCAAACAGTTGTATGTCGCTATGTCTTCAAGCTATGTCTATTCTTTGCACAAAATGGGGGAGATTTATCAAAACCTGTGCAGAGAAAGAGTGGTGCAGTTGCCCATAGCAACCGATCAGATTGCTTCTTTCATTTTCCACAGGCCTCTTTAGAGGCCTGTGGAAAATGAAAGAAGCAATCTGATTGGTTGCTATGGGCAACTGCACCACTCTTCCTCTGCACAGGTTTTGATAAATCTCCCTCAATGTGTATATGTCTACATTTAATTGCATTGTAATCTGTGCTGCTCTTGTTGCACACAAACAGAATGTTTCATCAATGTGTTCTAATAGATAATTAGTGAATAATTCCAAATAAAGTAATGTCTTGTGACAAGTGACTGGCTCCAAGGTTATCTCCAAATAGGGGTATTCTTTGGGTCCTCTTATTGAACCTGGGCCTACCTGTTATCGGACGGCCCTTCCTGAAAATTAGTCTGACCTTTTTACACATTTTGTTATGTTGAGGCCTTGTGCTAAAGTTTGAAAAAAAATCTAGTTTTCTCCCCATCATTCTGCACTCTTTACTCCATACTGACAAAGAAAAAACAGAATTTTTTTTAAATTTTTGCAAATTTATTGAAAAGGAAAAAACTAAATTTTGCACGGAAATTAGTATTCAGATGATTTGCTATGACATTTAGCTCTGGGAGGGCTTTTAATAATGGAAACCTGCTCCAGGATCCTCCGGACCCCAGACTAGGCCAAGACAATGGGGGAGATCAATAAAAACCTGTCCAGAGGAAAATTTGCTCAGTTGCCCATAGCAACCAATCAGATCCCTTCTTTCCTTTTTGACAAGGCCTCTGCAAAATGAAAGAAGCGATCTGATTGGTTGCTATGGGCAACTCAGCAACTTTTATTCTGGACAGGTTTTTATAAATCTCCCCCAATAACGTTAAGAAGAGTCTTTGGCTTCTTTCCCACTGCCCTTAGCACATGGCAGTGTGACGGCCATCAGGGGAGCCCAGGGAAATAGACGGAGAAAAATTCTCCCGCTATTCCTGTCAACAAATAACGGCGCCCATTGGCCCCCATAATAGTAAATGGGAGCCACCGGGACCCATTGTTGCCCGTTGCTTTCCGTCATGAGAACGGCGGTTAAAGTCACACGGGGGGGGGGGAAGAGACTTTAACATCCGTTCCTGACGGGGAGGCACGGCAGTGTGAAAGGGGCTGTTACGCCTAGCGCTCCGGGTCCCCGCTCCTCCCCGGAGCGCTCACGGCGTCTCTCTCCCCGCAGCGCCCCGGTCGGTCCCGCTGACCGGGAGCGCTGCACTGTCATGGCCGTCGGGGATGCGATTCGCACAGCGGGACGCGCCCGCTCGCGAATCGCATCCCAGGTCACTTACCCGTCCCGGTCCCCTGCTGTCATGTGCTGGCGCGCGCGGCTCCGCTCTCTAGGGCGCGCGCGCGCCAGCTCTCTGAGACTTAAAGGGCCAGTGCACCAATGATTGGTGCCTGGCCCAATTAGCTTAATTGGCTCCCACCTGCTCCCAGACTATATCTGCTCACTGCCCCTGCACTCCCTTGCCGGATCTTGTTGCCTTGTGCCAGTGAAAGCGTTTAGTGTGTCCAAAGCCTGTGTTACCTGAACCCTTGCTATCCATCTTGACTACGAACCTTGCCGCCTGCCCCCGACCTTCTGCTACGTCTGACCTTGCCTCTGCCTAGTCCTTCTGTCCCACGCCTTCTCAGCAGTCAGCGAGGTTGAGCCGTTGCTAGTGGATACGACCTGGTTGCTACTGCCGCAGCAAGACCATCCCGCTTTGCGGCGGGCTCTGGTGAACACCAGTAGCCTCTTAGAACCGGTCCACTAGCACGGTCCACGCCAATCCCTCGCTGACACAGAGGATCCACTACCTGGAAGCCGAATCGTGACAGTAGATCCGGCCATGGATCCCGCTGAGGTGCCGCTGCCAAGTCTCGCTGACCTTACCACGGTGGTCGCTCAGCAATCGCAGCAAATTGCCCAACAAGGACAGCAGCTGTCGCAGTTGACCGCCACGTTACAGCAACTTCTGCCTCTGCTACAGCAGCAACCATCTCCTCCGCCAGCTCCTGCACCTCCTCCGCAGCGAGTGGCCGCTCCTAGCCTCCGCTTGTCCCTGCCGGACAAATTTGATGGGGACTCTAAACTCTGCCGTGGATTTTTGTCTCAGTGTTCCCTGCATATGGAGATGTTGTCGGACTTGTTTCCTACAGAACGGTCTAAGGTGGCGTTCGTAGTAAGCCTTCTTTCAGGAAAGGCCTTGTCTTGGGCCACACCGCTCTGGGACCGCAATGATCCTGCCACAGCCACAGTCCAGTCCTTCTTCGCTGAAGTCCGGAGTGTCTTCGAGGAGCCAGCCCGAGCTTCTTCTGCCGAGACTGCCCTGTTGAACCTGGTCCAGGGTAATTCTTCAGTGGGCGAGTACGCCATCCAATTTCGTACTCTTGCTTCCGAGTTATCATGGAATAACGAGGCTCTCTGCGCGACCTTTAAAAAAGGCCTATCCAGTCGCATCAAGGATGTGCTGGCCGCACGAGAGATTCCTGCCAACCTGCAAGAACTCATCCATTTGGCTACCCGCATTGACATGCGTTTTTCTGAGCGACACCAAGAGCTCCGCCAGGAAAAAGACTTAGATCTCTGGGCACCTCTCCCACAGTATCCGTTGCAATCTACGCCTGGGCCTCCCGCCGAGGAGGCCATGCAAGTGGATCGGTCTCGCCTGACCCAGGAAGAGAGGAATCGCCGTAGGGAAGAAAATCTCTGTCTTTACTGTGCCAGTACCGAGCATTTCTTGGTGGATTGCCCTATCCGTCCTCCACGTCTGGGAAACGCACGCACGCACCCAGCTCACGTGGGTGTGGCGTCTCTTGGTTCTAAGTCTGCTTCTCCACGTCTCACGGTGCCCGTGCGGATTTCTCCTTCAGCCAACTCCTCCCTCTCAGCCGTGGCCTGCTTGGACTCTGGTGCCTCTGGGAATTTTATTTTGGAGTCGTTTGTGAATAAATTCAGCATCCCGGTGACCCGTCTCGTCAAGCCGCTCTACATTTCCGCGGTCAACGGAGTCAGATTGGATTGCACCGTGCGTTACCGCACAGAACCCCTCCTGATGTCTATTGGACCCCACCACGAAAGGATTGAGTTATTCGTCCTTCCCAACTGTACCTCTGAGGTCCTCCTCGGTCTGCCATGGCACCGGCTTCATTCTCCCACCCTTGATTGGACCACCGGGGAGATCAAGAACTGGGACTCTGCCTGCCATAGGAAGTGCCTCTCCCCCCCTCCCAGTCCCGTCAGGCAAGTCTCAGTGCCTCCTCATGGCCCCCGTCCTGGTGTCACACTGCCCCGTGCCAGGCTTCGCCCTCTGCCCTCCCTCCCCATTCCCACTCCTGCTGTGCTGCCTGCCGTTGAGGAAACCCTCCATTCTTTCCCGGTGTCCTCATCCCAGGGGAGGCAGTTACCGGACAAAGAAAAGGGGAGACCTAAGGGGGGGGGTACTGTTACGCCTAGCGCTCCGGGTCCCCGCTCCTCCCCGGAGCGCTCACGGCGTCTCTCTCTCCGCAGCGCCCCGGTCGGTCCCGCTGACCGGGAGCGCTGCACTGTCATGGCCGTCGGGGATGCGATTCGCACAGCGTGACGCGCCCGCTCGCGAATCGCTTCCCAGGTCACTTACCCGTCCCGGTCCCCTGCTGTCATGTGCTGGCGCGCGCGGCTCCGCTCTCTAGGGCGCGCGCGCGCCAGCTCTCTGAGACTTAAAGGGCCAGTGCACCAATGATTGGTGCCTGGCCCAATTAGCTTAATTGGCTCCCACCTGCTCCCAGACTATATCTGCTCACTGCCCCTGCACTCCCTTGCCGGATCTTGTTGCCTTGTGCCAGTGAAAGCGTTTAGTGTGTCCAAAGCCTGTGTTACCTGAACCCTTGCTATCCATCTTGACTACGAACCTTGCCGCCTGCCCCCGACCTTCTGCTACGTCTGACCTTGCCTCTGCCTAGTCCTTCTGTCCCACGCCTTCTCAGCAGTCAGCGAGGTAGAGCCGTTGCTAGTGGATACGACCTGGTTGCTACTGCCGCAGCAAGACCATCCCGCTTTGCGGCGGGCTCTGGTGAACACCAGTAGCCTCTTAGAACCGGTCCACTAGCACGGTCCACGCCAATCCCTCGCTGACACAGAGGATCCACTACCTGGAAGCCGAATCGTGACAGGGGCCTTAGGAAAAACACTGAATGTCCTTGAGTGACCCAGCCAGGGCCCTGATGACTTGAACCCAAGCGAACATCTCTGGAGAGACCTGGAAATGGCTTCCACCGACGGTCCCCATCCAACCTGACAGAGGTAGAGAGGATCTGCAAAGAAGAATGGTGGAAAATCCCCAAATCCTGGTGTGTAAACCTTGTGGCCTCATCCCCATGAAGACTGGAGGCTGGAATCACTGCCAAAGGGGCTTCAACTAAATCCTGAGTAAAGGGTCTGAATACTTATGTGAATTAATCGTTTTAAATTTTCCTTTTCAATAAATTAGCATTCTGTTTCCACTTTATCATTATGAGGTATAAACTTTTGTTTTTGTTTTTTAGCACAAGGCCGCAATAAAACAAAATGTGAAAGGGTCTAAAAACTTTTTGAATGCATTGTATGTCCTATTAGGGAAAAAGGACATCATAGAGATGTAACCATGCCCACAAGACAACCCCACTTTCTTATTTGGTGTGTATATTTACTGTATATTTACACCAGACACAGCTCACACATAACGCATTGTGATGGGATTACAGGAATAACTTTTTTCCCCAACAGTTTTGTTCTGATCTGACAAGTACATCTCATTGTGATTCTCTTCTGTCTAGGATAATAACCAGATCCACCTTGTATTTCTTCCGTGTAGCTGAACAAAAACTATACAACGAAAAATGAACTGAACATTCTATGTATTTCAGACAAATTTCCTTTTAGTCTTCTTGAGTTTCATTATTATGTCAATCAATATTATAGTCAATGGGGTCCGTCGGGCTCCGCTGTTTTTCAGTGGGAGAAAAACGGCGCAAGCAGTATTTTTTCTCCAACTATTCCCCCGGGCTCCCCCGACGGCCATCACACTGTCCTAACGGCAGTGTGAAAGAAGCCTCGGGCTGGAATTCCACTTTTTCTTTATGTTTTTTTTTGGGATGCCAATTCTACTGCATGGCGTTTTGGCCAGAAACGCTGCGGCCAGATGTTAGCTGTAAATCAATGAAAAGACACAAAATTCTTTCTCCACTTTGCGTTTTCCCGTTTGGCATTTTTTTAAATCCTTTTGGCGTTTTTTCACTCTTTTTCAGCACCTTGGCGGTTTTGCAAAATCATAGCATGTTGAGCCTATGGCGTTTTTTTCCCCTGCAATCATGGCGTTTTTTCTCCCATGGAACGTTAAACAGATTTGTAAATTACTTCTATTAAAAAATCGTAATCCTTCCAATACTTATCAGCTGCTGAATACTACAGAAGAAGTTCTTTTCTTTTTTAAATTTCTTTTCTGTCTGACCATAGTGCTCTCTGCTGACACCTCTGTCCATGTCAGGAACTGTCCAAAGTAGGAGCAAATTCCCATAGCAAACCTATCCTGCTCTGGACAGTTCCTGAGACAGACAGAGGTGTCAGCAGAGAGCACTGTGGTCAGACAGAAAATACATTTAAAAAGAAGAGAACTTCCTGTAGAGCATACAGCAGCTGATAAGTACTGGAAGGATTAAGATTTTTAAATATAAGTCATTTACAAATCTGTTTAACTTTCTGGCACCAGTTGATTAAAAAAAAAATAATAATATTGGTCATCTGTCAGCCTTTCCCATTTTCCAGGCCTCTTTTAATTCTCTTCATAATCATTTGGTGACTGCAGTGTGACCTATCATCTTCATCCATGGTTGGACATATTAACTTGTTCCGCTCCAAGACACCATTTGAATTCAATGTAAAATAGATCAGTGAAGTGCGCCATTGAATTCTTCTCAATTTCCTAGTAAAAACAAATTGAATAAAGTAATGAGAATTATTGAACGTTTGTTTAGCTAAAATCATATTGCTGTGATGTCACAAAGCTGATTCCTAACAGCAGCAGAAGCCAATGCACTATATTCATCAAACCTATATTCCGGGCCACTAGATATTCATTAGGTAAGTGTTCTATCCCATTACATTTTCATTTTAAGGAACAACCTTGCAATAACCCAAACCCCCCCCCCCCCCCCCCTTTAAAAGAGTTAAATGAAAACTGTCACTGCACTAACCTTCTGTTAGGCAGGTAGTGCGGGTGACACTGATGACACGCGATCGGTGCTTCCGTTCTCCCAGTATCTTCTTAATTTGTTCCCTCCGTTCAGGCTGCAGGCTTGGGGCATGGGCAGTGACGTCACAAAGCTCTGCCAGTGCTCCAAGCCTGGATCATGAAGCATGGATCGCGGACACTTAAGTATGGTTGTCATCAGTGTCACCGGCACTACCAGCCTGTAGCAGCCGGTTAGTGCAGGTGACACTCATGACAGTTCTATGTACCCCCCAAAATGGTGCAACTATATAGTACAACTCATCCTGCAATATAAAGCCCTCTGTTTTCGTCAAAAGGAAACTACAAAAGACTAATGGGTCTACATGGGGAGGGGTGGGGGTGAGGAGAGGATGAGACTTACAAACTTCATATCCTCACCATCCCTGGGGCAAAAACATCTCCCAGGATGATGAGGATGAAGCTTTTACTAAATAAAATGCGTTGCCAGGTGTTATATATGGTAACATCTAATGCTTGGTGTCCTTTAAAAGGTGGGCATAAAAACAAAAAGAAACATTTCTACCTCCACCAACAACAACAAAAAGAAAACCCCAGCCATAAGGCTGTGGTAGAATGGCAGAATTGCTGTTTTTCTCTATCGGCTCCATTGGGGGACACAGACTGTGGGTGTATGCTGCTGTCTCTAGGAGGTGTGACACTATGGTAATAAAAAAAAGTCAGCTCCTCCCAGCAGGATATACCCGCCTCCAGTCCCTGAGCTAATCAGTTTAAGCTTAGTGTCTTGCAGGAGGTGGACATGGTCTGGAATTCTCCAGACCAGGTCTTCTGATTTATTGTTTTCCTAGTATAGGGACGTGTTAGTTTTTTATTCCTTTTTCTTTCTTGTTTTCAGGTGGGGACTCAGGGACTCTGGTTCCCTGTTTCCCCATTGCGAGTAAGGGGGCACAGACATTGCGTATATGCGCTGTTCACCCCCCCCTCGCCAACGGTCAGCACCTGGGTTGATACCTCATGGGTCCGGGTCCCCCTATTCCCCTGCTCACCTCGCTCGCGCATAGCAGCCAGGCGTGATGCAGGTGACAAAAAGCTGACTGAAGACTTCACTGAAGACTCCATTAGGTAAGTTCTGACTGAGGTAAGTACATTTCTCTTTTCTCCCTTAGGTGCGGACTTGCAACCTCTGGAGACCCTCAGTTTTTGGCCCACCTTTTCAGGTTTATGGGGCTGGCTTATACTGGGGCTTGACTTTTATTCTGGGGTGAGCAGTGGCATCTTAGGGGGCATGCATTCTGTTTTTACACTGTGTGAATGTGTTTTTACTACTTCACTGTGTGTGTGTGTGTGTGTGTGTGTGTGTGTGTGTGTGTGGTGTTTACTGTGCGGCTATGACCGCGGCACCTTATATGCGGCTGACAGACGCAGCACTCGTTCTGGCCGGGCACTCTGAGCGCCGGCTTACTTTCGTTTTCTCCTGCCAGCGTTTGGGCCGCCCGCTCACTTCCCCCCGAGCGCATATGCGGCTGACATGTGTGCTCGGGACAAGGAGCGGGCGCCATTGCAGCTTCTTCTCCGCTCTTCTCATAGCTCCGCCCCCTAGGCTGTCGGAGCTCCCTAGAGGCGTGAAGTGGCCTCCAATCAGCGCCGTGGGTGCGAATTTCAGTAGGGGCCAATCAGTTAGTGCCTCTGCCTCAGGCACGCCCCTCTCTGGCTAGGCTGGCCCGTTTTACACTCTAGCTGCACGGAGCCGAGTTCTCCTCACTGCAGCTGCCAGGGGACACACACTAGTGTGAGAAAGTTCCTGTCTTTTTCTCATTATGTCCGTACCCAGAGCTGTTCCTCCCTCTAAACAGAAAACTGGAATGTTGGTGTCTTATTTTGTCTGTAAGGACTGTAATGCTAAGATGCCTGGCTCTACTGAGCCCACTTGCTCTGCCTGCTCCACTGCTCCCCCAGACCCCCTGGTACCCCTGGATGCCCTTTTGGTTCCGGTGGATTCAGCCGCCCCTCCAGCCTGGGTTTCTTCTCTTACCCAGTATATGGCTGACTTGACTTAAGTCTCCCGTTCGGTGGCTGAGGCCTCCCGGGAAGTGGCGTCCGCCTTGAAGGGGGCTGCCCTGCGCCGGCCCTCTCTGGGGGCCCGCTCCTCTTCCCCACATATTTCACGCTCTCACAAGCGTACTAGGTGTGCCTCGTGCGACTCTTTCATTGAGTCTTAAGATAGGCATGGGCGCTCCCCCGTGGGTCCCGCCCCCCCCCCTGTCATCTGGTCACTAACATCGCCAGAGCCGCGTACCCGGTCAGGGTCACCACCCTCCAGGACTGCCTCCACTCGTTCACATTCTCCTGGTGAACTGGCTGACGAGGTTTACGAATCGGTATCTGACTCAGAGGACCGCTCGGGTACAGTTGAAACGGTGAACTCATTGGTCGCAGCCATAAGAGACACCTTTCACTTAAGAGGACCCAGGATCTTCGGATGTAACTCCTAAAGTATCCTTTCATTGTGCTAAGCCATCACCTCAAAGGTTCAGCTCTCACGCTGACTTTCACGCCATTCTGGAATCTGCATTGAAATATCCAGACAAGAGGTTCCCGGGAATAAAGACGATTCAAGAACGTTGTCCATTTGACAAGGATCTTGTCACTAATGTGGTTTCCCCTCCTTCAGTGGATCCACCAATCTCCCGAATCTCTAAGGCTACTACACTGCCACTGGCAGATGCGGCTGCCTTCAAGGATTCCACGGACAAGAAGGTGGAGTCCTTAGCGAAGTTTGCCTCTGAAGCAGCTGGCTTTTCGCTTCTTCCCTTCTTCGCCTCGACATGGGCGTGCAAGGCCCTATCAGAGTGGTGCCTAAAACTCTGTCAGGGTATCCTAGCGGGATCCCCCCAGAGGATCTCTCTGCTCTGGCTCTCCAATGCTCTAAAGCTGGGGAATTTCTGTGCACAGCTTCCATGCAGTCAGCCCATTGTTCTGCTTTTGCTGTGGGTCACCTAGCTGCTCTCCGCCGTTCTATGTGGCTTAAAGCTTGGAATGCGAATGCCGCTTCCAAAAGGTCTCTCACTGAGCTTCCTTTTACGGGTGGCCGTCTTTTTGGCAAGCGCCTTGACGAGATTATCTCTGAGGCGACGGGGGGTAAGAGTTCCTTGTTGCCTCAAAATAAGGCGCGCTCCACTTCTCAAAGGAAGTCCTCTTCCTTTCGGTCCTTTCGGACCCTTGGCCCCAGCAAGGGGTCTGAGCAGGCGCCTTCGTGGGACAAGAAGGCTCCCTCGTTCCGGGCGCGCCCGTCTTGGAAGTCGGACACCAACCGTTCCGGCCGGTTTGCAGCCAAATCAGAAAAATGCAAACTCACTTCCGCATGAAGTGAAGCCCCCACCCGCAGTTTTTTCTCGGGTGGGAGGTCATCTCTTACTTTTTCGAGACATCTGGCCCACACACATTCAGGACTCCTGGGTCAGGGACCACGTCCAATGGATCCAGAGGGATCGCTTTTTTCGATCCCGGGCCCCCCGGTCTCCTTCTCTGGCAAAGCAATTTCGAGAGGCTCTCCAGTCTCTGCTTCGCCAGGGGGTTATCGTTCCCGTTCCTCCAGGAGAACGTTTTCAGGGTTTCTATTCCAATCTTTTTGTGGTCCCTAAGAAGGACGGTTCTGTACGTCCAATCCTAGACCTCAAGCGTCTCAACCGTCATCTTCTCATCCGCCACTTCCTAATGGAATCTCTCCGTTCAGTAGTGGCATCCCTAGAACAAGGGGAGTTTCTTTCTTCGGTGGACATCAAGGATGCCTACCTCCATGTGCCAATATCATCGGTATCTCCGCTTTGCGGTTCCGGAGGGGCATTTTCAATTCGTAGCCCTCCCCTTTGGCCTGGCCATGGCTCCTCGGGTCTTTACCAAGATCCTTGCGCCAGTGATGGCCCTGTTGCGGTCGAGGGGAGTCTCGGTGATTCCCTACCTGGACGACCTTCTCATCAAGGCTCCCACCAGAGCCCAGACTCTGGAGAATGTGGATGTCACTCTTCACACTCTGGATCGCTTCGGGTGGATGGTCAACCGGGACAAGTCAGTCCTCTCTCCCACCTAGTCTCTGATCTTCTTGTGACTTCACTTCAACATGGCCTCTGCCCGAATTTGCCTTCCGCTGGACAAACGTCTGACTCTTATGTCAGGAGTCCGCTCCCTTCGGGCTCAGGTTCCAGTTTCCATCCGCACTTGTATGAAAGTCCTCAGTCGGATGGTGGCGGCCATGGAGGCCGTACCCTTTGCCCAGTTTCATTACCGCGATTCTCTCTCGATGGGACAGATCTCCTCTGTCCCTCAATCGCAAGATTGTTCTCCCTCACAGGATCCGTCAGTCTCTGCTCTGGTGGCTCCACCCCCCCCCTTCTTGTTCAGGGGAGGTCATTTCTTCCCCTTCACTGGCAGGTAGTTACAACGGATGCCAGTCTGTGGGGCGGGGGCGGTGTGTTCAGGGATTGGACGGTTCAGGGACTCTGGTCTCTCCGAGAAGCACTTCTTCCGATAAACATATTGGAACTGCAGGCGATTCTTCTTTGTCTTTTTCATTGGGAGTCCCGGCTTCGGTCCAGTCGGACAATGCCACGGCCGTGGCGTACATAAATCGCCAAGGCGGCACTGGCAGTTTGGCAGCCATGGCCGAGGTGACAAAGATTCTCATCTGAGCGGAAAGCAAGGTTCGGGCCATTTCGGCGTTTCACATTCCGGGGGTCTGCGACCTCCGGGGCATTCCAGATGTGGACCTCTTCGCGTCTCGGCACAATCGGAAGATTCTTCCTTTTGTGTCCAAGTCCCGGGACCCTCAGGCTCTAGCCGTGGATGCCCTAGTGATTCCTTGGGCGGGGTTTGCCCTACCCTACCTGTTCCCTCCCCTTCCGCTCCTTCCCAGAGTTCAGAGGAAGCTCAAAGCGGAGGACGTTTCCATCGTGGTACGCCGACGTAGTGAGGCTCCTGGACGACGCTCCGCTGCGCCTTCCGCTTTGTTCGGACCTGCTCTCACAGGGTCCTCTTTGCCACCCCAATTTACAGTCGCTGCATTTGACGGCATGGCGGTTGAGACAGCGGTTTTGTGGGCCCGCGGGTTCTCTTCCCAAGTCATTCACACCATACTCAGGGCTCGTAAGCCCTCCTCGGCAAAAATTTACCACCGTACTTGGCGGTCTTATTTTCGCTGGTGTGAAGCTCAGGTCCTGTCTCCTGTGACTTTCTCGGTTCCCCGTCTTCTCTACTTTTTGCAGTCGGGTTTGGAACTGGGGTTGTCTCTCAATTCCCTTAAGGGTCAGGTTTCGGCCTTTTCTTTTCTTTTCCAGCATCCTCTGGCTTCTAATTCTCATGTCTGGACCTTCCTTCAAGGAGTGGCGCATGCTGTCCCTCCTTACCGGTCACCCTCTCCCCCTTGGGACTTGAATCTGGTTCTGAGTGCCCTCCAGGGTGCACCCTTTGAGCCCCTTAGAGAGGTGTCTCTCCGCCTCCTTTGTTGGAAGGTGGTGTTTCTTGTTGCTATCACCTCCATCCGGAGGGTGTCTGAATTGGCGGCTCTCTCCTGCCATTCTCCGTTTCTGGTGGTCCACCAGGACAAGGTTGTTTTCCGGCCAGATCCTTCCTTTTTGCCTAAGGTGGTTTCGGCTTTTCATCTCAATGAGGACATTGTCCTCCCGTCTTTTTGTCCAGCTCCTTCTCATCCTAAGGAGCATTTACTCCACAAACTGGATGTGGTTCGGGCTGTTAGATCCTATCCCTCTATTACTTCTTCGTTTCGTCAGTGTGATTCCTTTTTTGTCTTCACGGAAGGTCGTCGTAAGGGACAACCTGCTTCCAAGGCCACCATTTCTCGGTGGATTCGGTCTGCCTTTTCGGATCCTATTGCTGTAAAGGGAAGATTCCTCCCTTCAGGGTTGTGGCTCATTCTACCCGTTCTGTTGGGGCATCCTGGGCTCTCCAGAACAAAGCCTCGGCCTCGCAGATTTGCAAGGTGGCTACCTGGTCGTCTTTGCACACTTTCTCGAGGTTCTACCGGGTTCATACCTTCGCATCGGCTGATGCTAGTCTGGGCCGTAAAGTGTTGCAGGCGGCAGTGGAACGGCCGTCTGCCTGACTGCTTATCTGCCCACCCAAGGGACGGCTTTAGTACGTCCCACGGTCTGTGTCCCCCAATGGAGCCGATAGAGAAAAGGAGATTTTTTATTTACTTACCGTAAAATCTCTTTCTCGGAGGATCCATTGGGGGACACAGCTCCCACCCTTTTTTGGGGTTTTCTTCAGTTCTCTGTCCGAGGGTGTGTTCAGTTGTATTTTTTTCTTCTGGTTCTCGGTCAGTTTGGGTCATCTTTGACCTGTCGGTCCTCTCCTATTGCTCTGGAACTGATACTGATTAGCTTAGGGCCTGGAGGCAGGTATATCCTGCTGGGAGGAGCCGACTTTTTTTTATTACCATAGTGTCACACCTCCCAGAGACAGCAGCATACACCCACGGTCTGTGTCCCCCAATGGATCCTCCGAGAAACAGATTTTACAGTGAGTAAATAAAAAATCTCCTTTTTCCCCCTTACATAAAAGGTAACAAAAGTTTTTGACACATTTGTAACTTCTTATTTTCTGAGTTTCTAGGCTGTTCACTTTGCAGTAATTTATAAAATTTTTGTTACATATTACTACTTACAAAAAAAAATTAGAATTTCCATATTCTGACTATAACTTTTAAATGGAGTACTCCGCAGGAATCATTTTTCTTTAAATCAACTGGTGCCAGAAAGTTAAACAGATTTGTAAACTACTTCCAGTACTTATCAGCTGCTGTATACTACAGAGGAAGTTTTCTTTTTTGAATTTCTTTTCTGTCTGACCACAGTGCTCTCTGCTGACACCTCTGTCCATGTCAGGAACTGTCCAGAGAAGGAGAGGTTTTCTATGGGGATTTGCTCCTACTCCGGACAGTTCCTGATATGGACAGAGGTGTCAGCAGAGAGCACTATGGTCAGACAGAAAGGAGATTCAAAAAGAAAAGAACTTCCTATGGAGCGTACAGCAGCTGATAAGTACTGGAAGAATTAGGATTTTTAAATAGAAGTAATTTACAAATCTGTTTAACTTTCTGGTACCAGTTGATAAAAAAAAAAAAAGTTTTTTAACTTTCTCGTCTATAGCGCTATATGATGGCTTATTGTTTGTGCCATGATCTGTAGTTTTTATTGGTACAATTTTGATGTCAATATTAATTTATATTACATTTTTCTGGGATGTGATTTGACCAAAAATATTTTTTTATATAGTTTTTTTTTCCGGTTGGAGACTCTTCAGTGTGAACCTAGCTTTACAGACCCAAGCTCAAACCCAAATTCCTTTTATGCTGCTTAACAGAATCACTAAGGCCGGGTTCACATGGCCGAAAATGTGCGGAGTGTCCACCTGGAAAACTGGGGAGGACATTTTGCACATTTTAATGATCTCGGGGGCTCTAGAACCACTCGGAAATGCACCATCTCATAAACGACAATGAATTTCTTTGCAGAGTATGCAGAAAGAATAGACGTGTCTATTATTTCTGCAGATTCCAGATTCAGAATTTCCACAGAAATCTGAATTTTCTGGGGCGGAAATTCTGCCATGAGAACAATGCAGCAGAATCCCATTGAAATCAATGGGACTCTGCTGCAGCGGAATGTCCATGCAGAATATTCCAAGCAGACATTCTGCAAAAATTCCGCCATGTCAACATATCCTAAGTTCAGGATGTCAGCTGATTTGCTTTTGTTCAAATAGACCGGGTTACATACAAGGCAGAATAATAATGCAGTTAATATGAGAATTCCTCAAGATCTGGATGATATTTTTCTTTAAATGAAGCACATGCATTTTCTGCTCGCTCACACAGTTCTATCTCTACTGAACTACAGTATATACTTGCCATCTTTATTTTCCCAAGACATCAGGATCCACAGCAATAAGGATTTAATGAGACTTCAGGGTGCGGCGTCCTGATGGCGCCAGGCTGGCAGCTCTCCTACAACACAATCTGACTGTGCGGGCATAGCTGTATCCTGTTACATTACAGCTACTCTGTTGGTAATTACATGGCATCCTCCTTTCCTATAGCTGCCATTCACTTTCATACAACAATCATACATGAATCACTGACTTTATGCACACAACGAGCAAGCTAAAAAACACAAGATAAGGCTCCAATAAATGGGATATCTGCTGAGAATACATATTGATACTGCCAGAAAAAAATGTAATGAGATGTTCTTATCCGAAAATGTATTCATGTTTGAAGAGTACCTGCACTTTCATGTGTACATGAAGAGAATTATTGCTGCCCATTATATGCCCTGCAGATGGCATGTTTCACAGATTTGTTTCACAAATTCCCTCTTAAGACTTTATCTCTAATTTTTAGTTGTCCCTGAGCCAGTGGGACTCAACTAGCTTCCATGATGTCTCCCATACACTGCACACACATCCTCTATCTGTATAGCACACCCTCAAAAGCACTAAAAGTGTGGGGACATTATAGAGCAGTACTGAGCATTGTAAGCTTGTGATATTTGAGGACTATCTCTAGAAGGAAGAAAATTAGGTGCTTCTCATCTTTACTTACTTTTAAGCTAGACTAAACTGTTTTTCTCTCTCTGGGGAGAGGAAGGCTTGGATACAGCAGGCCCCTTCCCCGTCTACAATGTTCCCAATTTTAAGCTAAAGGCCAATGTAAGTGAAGGAGTTTCCTCACTCACAGCTAGTAGAAACAAGGGAAATGGCACAATCACACATTACCAGCATAATACTGTACAAAAATAAAATGTCATAAACATGTGACAGGAATAAACACAAATGTCTGACAACCAATTTATAGGGATTTGCAGTGGGACACTGCAACTGACAGAAAGGGAGATTGGGTTGTCAACAGAAATGTTAAAAATGCCTATAATGAAAGTAGATAATTCACAAGATACAATAATGGAGAATCCAGGCAGCAAAATGGTCCATGAATCCACAAGGTGAACCCAGGGTGGGGATACCTCTTGCAGGAAAAGTGGGTAGTAGACTTTGAAGGTGTTTACCTAAAAAGAGTGGAATGTGATTGGGGGTGAAGGGGGAGACCATGGAGTCATTGTATTAAGACAACAGACAGAGTGTAAGAAAGGAAGAAGCCATGGATAAAGGTGAGTTTGTTGTACACTAAGAGCTCCAGAGCGCATAGGAAAGAAGATAGGAAACGACATACAATGAATGTTACATATAGTCCCAGAATTTATTTTTGTGGCAGAAAAGTTAAAAATAGTAGGAAAAGAAGGTGGACCAGATTAGGACAGATATCCCCTGCAGCTAATAGAAGGAGAATAGGGAGAGACAGCAGATGGTTCAGTGATGTGAGAGACCCATTTTTGTGTTTCACAGTGGACAAAGGTTATTTAAGGTAATTTAGGAATGTGAATAGTGCGTGTGCGCTGTACATGGAAGAGGGAAGGAGAGAGGGAAAGAAAGATACAGGAGCTAAAATAAAGACAGAAGAACTGCTAAGGGATCCAGGACTAACAAATCCTCACTATGAACAGGATGATTGTTCCTTTAAATGGAGCAAAAAGATGGTGGTGTCCTATGGTTATCCTTTTCGCAGATGATACAATCTATGTTTCTTGGTTGGTATTTTTAATTTAGTTTACTATCAGAAAGTGAAGGAACATTCCTGACTTTGTTATGAGGTCTCACGGATTCTACTTTTGCCCCTGCTTTTCCCTCATTGGGCTTAGTGGGCAGATCTCGCCACCATCGGAAGCAGGAATCTCAGGATAGTGGCAGGGGCCAAGAAGACTTCAGGGCGGCAGCGATGTAGGAGCTGGGGAGGTAAGTATAGCTGTATTTTAGTTTTTACTGCATCAGTGTCATGTTGGTTATCCCAAAACCACTGTCCCTGCCTACTTATACAATCCGCTCTGTATGACGACCCGCCAACTGGATGATGGTCCCTATACTCCCTAAGTGCTGGGCGTCAAAATGGTCAGACAAACCAGGTCAAAAATTCCAGGTAAGAGCCACTGTCAAAACAACCTGGACACCATCTCTGACAAACAGCGGAGACCTGATGCGTCACTGGAACGAGACCTGGTGAGAATTGGTTGAATGCCTTCTGGAACATAAGGAAACCTGAAGCAGGGTTTGTTGTTTAGTTTTTAAAAAATTACCGTATTTTTCGCCGTATAAGACGCACTTTTTCTTCCCCAGAACTGGGGGGAAAAAGTCGGTGCGACTTATACGGCGAATACACCCCTATCGCGGCGGTCCCTGCGGCCATCAACGTCCGGGACCCGCGGCTAATACAGGACATCACCGATCGCGGTGATGCCCTGTATTAACCCTTCAGACACGGCGATCAAAGCTGACCGCCGCGTCTGAAGGGAAAGTGACACTAACCCGGCTGTTCAGTCGGGCTGTTCGGGACCGCCGCGATTTCACCGCGGCGGTCCTGAACAGCCCGACTGAATAGCCGGGTTAGTGCTTACAGGACACCGGGAGGGACCTTACCTGCCTCCTCGGTGTCTTCTCCGTTCAGGGATCCCCTGTATGGCCGGCGTTCTCCTTCCTCGTCATCACGTCGTCGCGTACGTGCGTCGGCGTGCGTAACGACATGATGGCGGCGACTGAGAGCGAGGATACCCGGCCGGCAGCAGAGACGTTCCAGAACGACGGGGACACGGCGACAGTGATGGAGCGACATCCAGGGCAGCGGTGACGGATCCGGAGCGGCGGGGACACATGAGTATTACCTCCTCCTGCAGTGGTCTTCAATCTGCGGACCTCCAGATGTTGCAAAACTACAACTCCCAGCATGCCCGGACAGCCAACGGCTGTCCGGGCATGCTGGGAGTTGTAGTTTTGCAACATCTGGAGGTCCGCAGGTTGAAGACCACTATTGGGTTCAAAATCTTAATTTTTTTAGATTTTGCCCCTAAAAATTGGGTGCGTCTTATACGCCGGCGCGTCCTATAGGACGAAAAATACGGTACATTTTCTTTAAAAACAGATAAAATAAGTGGATATGCTTTTTGTACAGTCAACACCAAGTATGTTATACTGTACATTCATTATTCAATAAAACATTTTAGTGAAGAATGGGCATAAAACCTTCCGGTATAAATGTATCTGCGCCACCAAGCCATATGCATATAGTGACTCATAGGTAACAACTTGTAGAAGGTACAGAAGGTTATGTGGTAACACAGGTTGTAAAATATGGCAAGAACTGCTCAGGAAGGTTTTATTAAAAAAAAATAAAATAAAAAGGATGGATACAAATGCAATGAATCACAGATAATAAACAACTTTCTAAAAAAAAAAAAAAAAAATTAAAAACCTTCTAAAACATTTTGTTCTGAATCAGTGGAAAGCAGAAGAAGTAATAGACGTAGTAAACCCCAATGCAGCCTATGTGGGATCTGTATATGAACAAGCGCTACTGAATCCTGACAGACATCGCACTTTAATAGGGTCCGCAGGGGTTATGGTATTTTTGACAGCAGGAATAGCATTTACTGCACCATTGTCATACATTAGTAGTATGTAATAAGCGCCCTCTAGTGGTGGCTGAGGTCTATGCAGGTGGCATTCTATAAGAAAAACAAATGCTTCAACTATTATATAGATATATTAAGGCAGTGTTTTCCAAACAGCGTGTCTCCAGCTGTTGCAAAGCTACAACTATCAGCATGCTGGGAGTTGTAGTTTTGCAACAGCTGGAGGTACACTGTTTGGAATACACTGTATTAGGGTGTCATGTGACAGAAAATCACATCTAAGTCGCTAAACATCAATATATTTGTGACATATTATAACTGTAAAATAAATAGAAAAATTGCACAAGGAGGCAAGCAAGCAGATCAGAAATCCAGAAATGCAACACTAACACAGAGTTTTCCAAACAGTGTGCCTCCAGCTGTTGCAAAACTACAACTTCCAGCATGCCCAGACAGCCAAAGGCCACTGCACTAACATTATATACAACATCGCACACAACATTGCGATTTTTGTATCATGTGTCGACACACAACCTAAATCAGGGGGGGATAAGAATGTGCATCGTTGCCGGTACTGTTGTGTAAAGGCTGTGGATCCGCAACAAAATCTGCAACAGATGTTGAAGAGTAGGGTCACACGTGCCGTATTTGCTGCTGCGTATTTTCTTACCCACGGAAGTCAATGGGTAACAAAATACGCAGATGATTTTGCCATCAATTGACTTCAATGTGTAAGAAAATACGCAGCAGCAGCAAATACGCAGCAAAGTACGGCATGTGTGACTCCACCCTTAAATCACATTTTTTACATATCTACACCGACAATGGGGCAAATCTGTACTGAATTATGCATGATTTAGTGTGTATTTGCTGCTTTGGTGGTATTTACATGCAGAAATGCTGAAGAATTTGCAATATGGATTTTCTACTGTGATTTTAAAGGGGTACTCCAGAGGGGGAGGAATTTTTTTCAAATGAACTGGTGCCGTAAAGTTATACAGGTTTGTAAATAACTTTCATTTAAAAAATCTTAAACCTTCCAGTACTTATCAGCTGCTGTATGCTCCAGAGGAAGTTGTGTCATTCTTTCCAGTCTGTCCACAGTGCTCTCTGCTGACACCTCTGTCCGTGTCAGGAACTGTCCAGTGCAGGAGAGGATTTCTATGGGGATTTGCTCCTACTCTGGACAGTTCCTGACATGAACAGAGGTGTCAGCAGAGAGCACTGTGGTCAGACTGGAAAAAAAACTACACAACTTCCTCTGGAGCATACAGCAGCTGATATTCTTTCCAGTGTTTCCACAGTGCTCTCTGCTGACACCTCTGTCCGTGTCAGGAACTGTCCAGTGTAGGAGAGGATTGCTATGGGGATTTGCTCCTACTCTGGACAGTTCCTGACATGGACAGAGGTGTCAGCAGAGAGCACTGTGGTCAGACTGGAAAAAAACTACACAACTTCCTCTGGAGCATACAGCAGCTGATAAGAACTGGAAGGATTGCGATTTTTTACAAAGAAGTAATTTACAAATCTGTATAACTTTCTGGCACCAGTTGATTTGGAAAACATTTTTTCCCTCTGGAGTACCCCTCTATACCTATCCTGTGTAAATGTACCCTGACATCTTGATATCCACAGTCTCTGACTCACTGACCACTGTTTTCCAGAACACCACAATTACTTCATCTCACACAGTAGAACTCGATGAGTCAATAGGCAGCCCTGACACAATAAGCTGATGAAATAAATGAGGCAATCTCCAGGGAGCCTTAAAGGACAACTGCAGTGGTACACATTTATATATGCCCGGGCCTAAAAAAGAAACAAAATAAACTCATACATACCTTCCTACGAGCCCCGTTGGTCCGGCACAGATCTCACGGTCCGGCAGTGCTGACCTCATTTCACTTCCTGGGGACGGGGACGCCGCAGAGCCGTCGGCGTATCACCGGCCGCAGCGATGTCCTGCCCAGGCCTGTGATAGGCGGAGCCCACTGTCATGTAAGAAGCCGGCCAGAGCTCCTTACATGACAGGGGGCTCAGCCTATCACAGACCGGGGCGGGACATCGCTGAAGTGGTAAAGCCAGTCAGTAAAGATACAGTGGGTAGTTTCAGCATCCATAGTGCAGCTTCTGACCAACTAGGAAACTTTCTGAAGGTAAAGTGGAGTACATGGGCTAACAATTAATAAACCTGGGGGTGTAAGAAGGGGTAACTTATTTTCCCTTATGGCATTTTGGGTTCACCTTTTATGTTTTTGTTTCTCCCCTTTGATGTGTTCGCATCTTCTGTTGGTTTGTCACTTCGTGACACCCGTATTACCCTGTTAGTGCTACAGTATGGCGGTAAAGTGTGCATGGCGACAAAACTGAACCCTGGCAGTAGGGCTGGGCGGTATACCCCCACTATTTATTTTTATCAGCATACAAAATGACTGTTGTCTCAGATTTTTCCTAGCTTGCAATGCGGCCGAGACCTGACTCACTAGTCAGCTGATGACAGGGAGCCTGTCTGCTTCAATGGGTGGAGGGATCAATCTGCAACTAATGCAACAGCTGTAGGCACCCTGATTGTAAACCACAGGTCTGCAGCTCATTTATGTTTCAATGGGTGGGGTGGCTGATGTGTGTGAGGGAGGAAAATGGAATTGTGGGATTTGTAGTGAAAAAAAAAAAGATAGATACCAGTTCACAAAAAGCTAGCCTCAGTGTTCTGATAATCTCACAACATAGCCATTTAGCCCCAAGGCAAGCGCAGATCCTTCCTAAGCATGTCCACTACTGCCTGCCAGGTGTGTACTATGGTGGATAACCACTTTAATCCTGTATGAGAACAAGAATATGCTTAGTTAGTGACAGTAGGCAGAAATCTTGGCAATGGCGAGGAATAGACAGACAGCGTACGAGGAATTTTTATTTATTTACATAAATCTGTAAAACAGTTTTAATATATAGAAATCTCTTCCAGGACCAGACGGGGAGTATGAAGCAGAGATCACGCTGTAATAAACAATATGAATCTGCAGAAGATTTCTATCAGAAGAATCTTACTTTGAAATGTAACGTTTCAGCCTGTGCTTTGTCCTGGTTCTGTCTTTATTATTCCAGGAGGCCAATTAAAGGGGTACTCAAGCCCTAAGACATTTTATACCCTATCCAAAAGGATAGGGGATAAGATGTCTGATCACAGGGGTCCCGATGCTGGGGACCCCCGCAATCTCGCATGCAGCACCCACCTGTGGGAGCTGCAAGCAGCACTGCTCCCTCCGCGTCTGCCGGGTCACGACTACGGGGCCGGAATATTGTGACGTCACGCCTCGCCCCCAGAATGAAAGTCTATGGGAGGGGGCGTGGCGGCCGTCACATCCCCTCCCATAAACTTTCATTGTGGGGGCGGGGAGCGACGTCATGATACTCCAGCCCCGTAGTCATGACCCGGAGGCTGCAACGATGCTTCCACAGACTGCGGGGGTCCCCAGCGGCAGGACCCCCGCAATCAGACATCTTATCCCCTATCCTTTGGATAGGGGGATAAGATGTCTTAGGGCCAGAGTACCCCTTTAATAGGGAGTCTTGAAATGTGCATTGCACTTACTTGTTGTCTTCTATATGGTTTGTACAGTGGTTCAGACTACTCTTACGATTTCTAACAGCTTTGAAGCGCGACATCCTCTGCATTAATGGAGAAGCATCCCGTCCGCCTGCTGAGATGAGAATAAACATTTGGGAACTTATTTTTCTAAGCTATTTATACAGTATGTATTCCTCTCGTTTACCATTGGCCTGTCGGAAATAAAGAAAAACACCATGTAACCTCTAAAAAACATTTTTTACAAGAACATTTTTAAAGAGGTTTTTCTATAATTAAACATTATGAATAAGAAATATTGAGGGGAATTTATCAAACAATTTATTATTATTTATGTCTAAATTTGTCGCAGAAGAAGTCGTAGTCTGGTCCTATGTGACGTTTCCTTTGACATTTCATTTACACTGTTTAATTTTTATGACCACAAAGTGATATTATTTAGATTACTTGGTACAGTGGTCACTAATTTATCATCTGCAACAGGTCGCAAAAAAGTCGCATGCCCTATATCACTCCATGCGACAATTGTATAAAAGGTCCATGCGACAGTCAACCAGAGCAGTTCAGTGGGCATTCAACGTCCGTGTGCTACCGTATTTTTCACCATATAAGACGCACTTTTTCTTCCCCAAAACTGGGGGGGAAAAGTCGGTGCGTCTTATAAGGCGAATACACACCTATCGCGGCGGTCCCTGCGGCCATCAACGGCCGGGACCCGCGGCTAATACAGGACATCACCGATCGCGGTGATGCCCTGTATTATCCCTTCTGACGAGGCGATCAAAGCTGACCGCCGCGTCTGAAGCGAAAGTGACACTAACCTGGCTGTTCAGTCGGGCTGTTCGGGACCGCCGCGGTGAAATCGCGCCGTCCCGAACAGCTTACAGGACACCGGGAGGGACCTTACCTGCCTCCTCGGTGTCTGCTCCATGCCGGGATACCCTGCATGGTCGTCATCATCACGTCGTCGCACATGCCGTCCCGTCATCCAATAGGAGCGGCGTGCGTAGCGACATTATGGCGGCGACGGAGAGCGAGGATACCGGGCAGCAGAGATGTTCCGGAGCGACGGGGACGCGGCAACAGTGATGGAGGGCGACATCCAGGGCAGCGGTGAAGGTCCGGAGCGGCGGGGACACGTGAGTACTACCTCCTATACCAGTGGTCTTCAACCTTCGGACCTCCAGATGTTGCAAAACTAGAACTACCGGCATGCCCGGACAGCCAACGGCTGTCCGGGCATGCTGGGAGTTGTAGTTTTGCAACATCTGAAGGTCCGCAGGTTGAAGATCACTGTACATTGTATTTGGTTCAGAATCTTTAATTTTTTTAGATTTTTATCCTATAAAATTAGGTGCGTCTTATATGCCGGAGCATCTTATATGACGAAAAATACGGTATTTGATAAATTTGGCGCATGGACGCCACTTTACCCCAAACTTTTTTTGATCTAAAGTAAACAAAAACCAAGTTCACTTTTGATAAATGCCCCTCATTGTCACTAGCTGATCAGTGGGATCTCGTTGCTGAGACCCCCACCAATAACAAGAATGGAGGTGAAACACCCCCTGAGTGAATACAGCAGCAGGGTGCATGCTCGACCTCAGCTCCATTCACTTTCTATGGGAGTTGTAGTGCAGTGTATTTCTAAACAAGCTCTTATGTAACACACTTTACCTATATCCATACATGGGGCTATTACAGTAAATTAGCCTTCAAAACAAGCAATCTAATTGGTTGCTATAAGCAACTTTTCCTCTGGACAGGTTATGATAAATCTCCCTTAATGTGTATATGTATGTTCCAGCATCACTTCCAAACTACACATTACTAATATGTTAACGAAAAGTATAGGATAGGTTAATTAACCCTTACCCACCCCCATTTGTGAGGGTCGGGTTTTTGTTTTTTTAAGGGGTATTCCAGGAATATTTTTTATTTGACTATGCTACAGGGGCTGTAAAGTTAGTGTAGTTCATAATATAGTGTCTGCACCTGTGTGCGACAGTTTTCTCACAATTCTTCTGTGATTTTCACCCCAATATTTATTTTTATCAGCATACAAAATGACTGTTGTCTCAGATTTTTCCCAGGTTGCAATGCGGCCGAGACCTGACTCACTAGTCAGCTGATGACAGGGAGCCTGTCTGCTCCAATGGGTGGAGGGATCACTTGGTGGGAGAGAGATCAATCTGCAACTAATGCAACAGCTGTAGGCACCCTGATTGAAAACCACAGGTCTTTGAATGGATGCAGCTCATTTATGTTTCAATGGGTGGAGTGGCTGATGTGTGGAGGGAGGAAAATGGAATTATGGGATTTGTAGTAAAAAAAAAAAGAAAAATCAAACAGGAAATACCAGCACAAAAATCTCACAACATAGCCATTTAGCCCCAAGACAAGCGCAGATCCTTCCTAATCATGTCCATTACTGCCTGCCAGGTACCTACTAAAATCACCTTATGGAGGATAACCCCTTTAAAGTCCCATACAAGTCTATAGGAAATATATGTTACTGCATAGCTTCCAAACAGCTGGAGATATTTCAATAATACTTGGACACATATTACTTATATGTCCATTAAAAATATAGGATAGTTCATTTAACCCTAAGTACCCCCATTTGTGAGGGTCGGGGTTTTTGTTTAAAGTCCAGTGAAAGTCTATAGGAAATGTATGTTCCAGCATAACTTTCATACGGCTGGAGATATTTCGATAATACCTGGTCACATGTTACTTATATGTCAAATAAAAATATAGGATAGTTAAATTTACCCTAACCTACCCCCCTTAAGTGAAGGATGGGGCTTTTGTTTCCAGTTCCATGCAAGTATATGGGACTTCCAGTACCTTACTCCACAAGCTCCGCTCTGCATCTCCTGGTGAATGCGTCAGTCCGGCTGGCAAGCCACACCCCTCCCCACATACCACGCCCCATCTTGCAAAGCCATACCCATCATTTAAGTCCCACCCCTTTTATTTTATCGATCTGGCTTGCAAATCATGCCCACTGACACAAAGCCACTCCACCTGTGGACAGCATATGAGGATGAGATATGAGGACAGGATCTGAGATTGGAATATGAGGATGAGGAATTAGGAAGCTGCAAATTTATGCAATTTAACCCTTAAGGATGCAGGGTTTTTCCGTTTTTGCATTTTCATAAATCTCCCACATTGGCCCTAAAGTTCTCAAAAATAATGCAGAAGATCATTGATAACCAGTCTAAGGAAATGTTCACACACTGTTTTTGGTCCAGTTGTTACCCTCAAAAAAAAGTAAAATGATGCCAGCCCTGGCACCATCGACCTCATCACTCTGCTTCCTCTCCTCATTGAAATCTTGCTGGTCATGAAGCGGCTTCTAAGCCTGTGTGAAGTTTCAGTGAGAAGAGGGACCAGAGCGGTGACATTGGTGGTGCCCGGGCTGTCAATCATACCGGAGTAAGGGTAGGGTCGCATGTAGCGCAAATGCTGCGTATTTGATGCACTTGCGTTTTTTTTCAGTGCTAGCAAAGTATATGGGTGTCTATTATTACTCCCATAGACTTTGCTAGCTCAGATGTACGCACACGCGTCAGATACGCAGCATTTTCGCTACGTGTGACCCTCCCCTAAGAGTGATAACAGTCCAGAGCTCTGTGACTACATGAAGATGCTAGAAAGTGCAGTGTGCTTCAGCTCACCCTCGTAATTGCGCATGGGTCAGACGTGGACTGCTTTTTTGGAATTACATGCAAAAGAAGGAATGTCCAGCGCCAGATCGGGAACGGTACTTATTTAGAAGCCACGGTAGAAATCATACGTGAAGATGCTGCACGCCCCGATGACTACTTGCGGCTGATCACCATACAGTACTGGACATTTTTAAACTTTGTTTTCGTCACTTTAGCGGACACCAAGGAGGACGTCAGGACCTGGTGGGAAAACTTGTTTTTACTTGTGTTGCAATCAGTTGTAGGGCAATGTAGGGTAAAATGTAGTACAAGTTTCCATTAAAGGGGTACTCCGCTCTTAAACATCTTATCTCCTATCCAAAGGATAGTGGATAAGATGCCTGATCGTGGGGGCCCGACCCTGGGACCCCCTGCGATCTCCGGCCCAGCACCCCAGTCATACGGTGCATGGAGCGAACTCTGCTTTGTGCCGGATCTCGGTTGACCACAGCGGATAGACCCTCGCTATCAGACATCTTATCCCCTATCCTTTGCATAGGGGGGATAAGATTTCTAGGGGCGGAGTACCTCTTGAAGTACCAGCAGTACATCTGCTTCTCATACACCACTCGAGCTGGTGAATGTAATGCACTGCGAAACAATACAGCTGATCTGGAATAGAATTCAAGCCTATTCAGTCCTGCAGAAGCGTGGCACCATCCAGGCACTAATGCAGGACAATGTGATCTTTAAAGCAGAGAAGAAAAGCTCCTTTTTGCAGTGATCAGAACACCCCCAGAACAGGACAATAAGATCTTGCACAAAACAGAAAAAGGCATTTTTTTTTTAAAGAAAAATATAATTTTAATAGACTTTCCTCCAGGACTGAATATATAAAGAGAGTGGAATCCAGGGATCACGCCGATGTAAGCTTGGATGGAATACATTGAAATCCAACTTCCGTAGTCTTTTTAAATACCCGTCCAATGGAACCTGTAATATTAAATAAGTTATATTCATTAGGACACGGATACTTTTAAGTCACAAGGTCAGGGGCTTAAAGGGGTACTCCAGTGGAAACTTTATTTTTATTTTTTTAAATCAACTGGTGCCAGAAAGTTAAACAGATTTGTAAATTATTTCTATTAAAAAGATCTTAATCCTTCCAGTACCTATTAGCTGCTGAATACTACAGAGGAAATTATTTTCTTTTTGGAACACAGTGCTCTCTGCTGACATCACGAGCACAGTGCTCTCTGCTGACATCTCTGTCCATTTTAGGAACTGTCCAGAGCAGGATATGTTTGCTATGGGGATTTTCTCCTACTCTGGACAGTTCCTAAAATGGACAGAAATGTCAGCAGGGAGCACTGTGCTCGTGATGTCAGCAGAGAGCACTGTGTTCCAAAAAGAAAATAATTTCCTCTGTAGTATTCTGCAGCTAATAAGTACTGGAAGGATTAAGATTTTTTAACAGAAGTAATTTACAAATCCGTTTAACTTTCTGGCACCAGTTGATTTAAAAAAAAAAAAATAATAAGTTTTGCACCGGAGCACCCCTTTAACTATAGTGATGGAAAGGTTGCAGTCATACACAGGCTTAAAGATTAAAGAGGACTGAAGATTTCCCTAATAAGGGACCAGTACTAATAACAACATGACATATTTGGGGTTCCTGGTACATGTGCTTGCCCCCGACACGCCCCTTCCTGAGCAGTGGATGTCAATATGAGTGAGCAGCAGAACAGAGAGATTTGTGAGCCAAATACTGGAAGCTAAAAAAACATTTAAAAAAGACATGTAAAGCATCTGCATGACCTAGGAAGTAACATATATAAGTATTTTTTTTCTTTGATATGACAGGTACGCTTTAAAGGGGTACTCCACTGCCCCAGCATTCAGAACATTTTGCTCCGAATGCTGGGTGCACGGCCGCAACGTCATGGCCACACAAGGGGCGTGGCCATAAAGTCACGACCCCCGCAGCCCGCACCCAGCGTTTGGAACAAAATGTTCCGGATGCTGGGGCAGTGGAGTACCCCTTTAAATGACCCTGACTTGGCTGGAATTTACTCTTTAACAAAACTATTTGTTCTTGATATCTCTAGCTTAGAGGGAGAATAGTCATTCAGACACTTACTGTGACATAGAAGGCAGAAAAGGCAGCTTTATGAACTTTGTTCTGAAAAGATCGAGCCTGAAGGACAAAAGATAAGATGATGGTAAACATGGGGTTAATTTTTCCTTTACGGTGCAAGATAGAATAGAAGTACAGGGTCAGTATAAAATAATCACACATCCCCCTCACACCCCTAAAAAATGTAAAAAGGACAGGGAAGCCATGCAATGAACAATTGCAACTTTTAGTAGAGCCTCACTTACTGTATGTTTTGCAGTGAATGGTTTCCTTTAGAGATGAGCAAACTTACAGTAAATTCGATTCGTCACAAACTTCTCGGCTCGGCAGTTGATAACTTATCCTGCATAAATTAGTTCAGCTTTCCGGTGCTCCGGTGGGCTGGAAAAGGTGGATACAGTCCTAGGAAAGAGTCTCCTAGGACTGTATCCACCTTTTCCAGCCCACGGGAGCACCTGAAAGCTGAACTATTTTATGCAGGATAAGTCATCAACTGCCGAGCCGAGAAGTTTGTGACGAATCGAATTTACTGTAAGTTCGCTCATCTCTAGTTTCCTTAACAGTTTGTGGTGGAATTGTGAAGAGTGACCAGAGAAAAGAGACTTCAGAGCGATCATCCAGTAAAACCTTTAGGGTATATTCACACGGACAGAATTTGTGCAGAATGTCCGCACAGAAAATTTCACATGTAGATTCCGCTGCAGCAGAGTCCCATTGAATTCAATAGGATCCTGCTGCACTGTTCACATGGCAGAATTTCGGCATCAGGGGGGAGATTTATCAAAACCTGTCCAGAGGAAAAGTTGCAGAGTTGCCCATAGCAACCAATCAGATCACTTCTTCCATTTGTCAGAGGCCTTTTCAAAAATGAAAGAGACGATCTGATTGGTTGCAATGGGCAACTTGGCAACTTTTCCTCTGGACAGGTTTTGATAAATCTCCCCCCTGATGCCGAAATTCTTACTGTAAAGTGTAAAGCATTAAAAACACTCAAAATTAGCAAAATTGCTGTTTTATTTTCAAACTAATAGGGAGGGTGAATTACCAACCTACTGTAGGTGTCTACCTAATTTGGGGGAAGGAAGTGGGGGCGCTCAGGGGGAGGGTTACCTACCTACATACTGTGGGCTTTTAAATGATAGGAAGGGAGAATTACCTACCTACCTACCTACATACAGTCATGGCCGTAAATGTTGGCACCCCTGAAAGTTTTCAAAAAAGAAAATGAAGTATTTCTCACAGAAAAGGATTGCAGTAACACATGTTTTGCTATACACATGTTTATTCCCTTTGTGTGTATTGGAACTAAATCAAAAAAGGGAGGGAAAAAAAGGCTAATTGGACATAATGTGACACCAAACTCCAAAAATGGTCTGGACAAAATTATTGGCACCCTTAACTTAATATTTGGTTGCACACCCTTTGGAAAAAAATAACTAAAATCAGTTGCTTCCTATAACCATCAATAAGCTTCTTACACCTCTCAGCCGGTATGTTGGGCCAGTCTTCCTTTGCAAACTGCTCCAGGTCTCTCTTATTGGAAGGCGCCTTTTCCCAACAGCAATTTTAAGATCTCTCCACAGATGTTCAATGGGATTTAGATCTGGACTCATTGCTGGCCACTTCAGAACTCTCCAGTGCTTTGTTGTCATCCATTTCTGGGGGCTTTTTGATGTATGTTTGGGGTCATTGTTCTGCTGGAAGACCTAAGCTCTCAGACGCAAACCCAGCTTTCTGACACTGGGCTGTACAGTGCGAGCCAAAATCCGTTGGTAATCCTCAGATTTCATGATGTCTTGCACACATTCAAGGCACTTAGTGCCAGAGGCAGCAAAACAACCCCAAAACATCATTGAACCTCCACCATATTTCACTATAGGTACTGTGTTCTTTTCTTTGGAGGCGTCTTTCTTTGGAGGCCTCATATTTTTAGCTCTCTGTGTCAGCAGTGGGGTCCTCCTGGGTCTCCTGCCATAGCGTTTTATTTCATTTAAACGTCGACGGATAGTTCGCGCTGACACTGATGCTCCCTGAGCCTGCAGGACAGCTTGAATATCTTTGGAACTTGTTTGGGGCTGCTTATCCACCATCCGGACTATCCTGCGTTTACACCTTTCATCAATTTTTCTCTTCCGTCCACACCCAGGGAGATTAGCTATAGTGCCATGGGTTGCATAATGTTGATAATGTTGCGCACTGTGCACAAAGGCAAATCTAGATCTCTGGAGATGGACTTGTAACCTTGAGATTGTTGATATTTTTCCACAATTTTGGTTCTCAAGTGCTCAGACAGTTCTCTTCTCTTTCTGTTGTCCATGCTTAGTGTGGCACACACAGACACACAATGCAAATATTAAGTGAACTTCTCTCCTTTTTATCTGCTTTCAGGTGTGATTTTTATATTGCCCACACCGGTTACTTGTCCCAGGTGAGTTTAAAAGGAGCATCACATGCTTGAAACGATCGTATTTTTTCACAATTTTGAAAGGGTGCCAATAATTTTGTCCTGCCCATTTTTGGAGTTTGGTGTGACGTTATGTCCAATTTGCTTTTTTTCCTCCCTTTTTTGGTTTAGTTCCAATACACACAAACATATACATGTGTATAGCAAAACATGTATTACTGCAGTCCTTTTCTGTGAGAAATTTTCTTAAAAAATTTCAGGGGTGCCAACATTTACGGCCATAACTGTATATACTGTTAGGTTGGGGATAGGTTGGGGATAGGTTGGGGATAGGTTGGGGCCAATTAGAGAATGTTATAGGCCTGTCTGAAGAGATGTGTTTTCAGGCCACGTTTGAAACTATGGATGTTGTTGTTGAGTCTGAGGGATTGAGGGATAGCATTCCAGAGAACCGGTGCAGCACGAGTGAAGTCTTGGAGACGGGAGTGAGAAGTTCGGATTATAGAAGATGTTAGTGTGAGATCATTAGCAGATCGGAGAGAACATGTAGGATGGTAGACAGAGATGAGAGAGGAGATGTAGGGAGGTGCAGCATTGTGGAGAGCTTTGTGTGTGAGACTGAGGATTTTGTACTGTATTCTGGACTGAATTGGTAACCAGTGTATACTGGGGGCTTTTTCCTAGTAGGGGGAATTCCCTACCTACCTACATGCTGGGCACTTATTAAAGAAGTAGTTTCATGGACAATAACGTATCCCCTATCCGTAGGATAGGGGATACGTTTTTGATCGCAGGAGTCCGAGTGCTGGGGCCCCCCGCGATCTCTTGTATGAAGCCCCGGCTCTCATCCACAGCGGTGCGTCACGACCCCCGCCCGAAGCAGAGGCTGCTACGCCCCCTCTATGTAGCTATGGGAGAGCCGAAGATTGCCGAACGACTCTCCCATAGAGCTATAATAATAATAATAATAATTTTATTTATATAGCGCCTACAGATTCCGCAGCGCTTACAATTATGGGGTACAAACAAAGACAAGTATCAGACATAATATTACACAATAACTATTCAAACAAGAGGTGTGGGGATATGTTGAGGATAGGTTGGGGATAGGTTGGGGATAGGTTGGGGATAGGTTGGGGATAGGTTGGGGATAGGTTGGGGATAGGTTGGGGCCAATTAGAGAATGTTATAGGCCCGTCTGAAGAGATGTGTTTTCAGGCCACGTTTGAAACTATGGATGTTGTTGTTGAGTCTGAGGGATTGAGGGATAGCATTCCAGAGAACCGGTGCAGCACGAGTGAAGTCTTGGAGACGGGAGTGAGAAGTTCGGATTATAGAAGATGTTAGTGTGAGGTCATTAGCAGATCGGAGAGAACATGTAGGATGGTAGACAGAGATGAGAGAGGAGATGTAGGGAGGTGCAGCATTGTGGAGAGCTTTGTGTGTGAGACTGAGGATTTTGTACTGTATTCTGGACTGAATTGGTAACCAGTGTAGTGGGCACAGGGAGGAGGCGTCGGTGTAGCGGCTGGAGAGGAAGATGAGTCTGGCTGCAGCATTAAGGATGGAATGAAGAGGAGAGAGTTTGGAGAAAGGAAGGCCTATTAGTAAAGAGTTACAGTAGTCGAGGCGGGAGTGAATCAAAGCAATAATGAGAGTTTTAGCAGTTTCAGTAGTGAGAAACGGGCGGATTCTGGAAATGTTTTTGAGATGCAGGTGACAAGAACGTGAAAGGGACTGAATATGGGGAGTGAAAGACAGATCAGAGTCAAGTATAACTCCAAGACAGCGAGCCTGCTGCCCGGGAGTTATGGTAGTACAACATACCGAGATGGAAATGTCAGGGTTAGGTACAGTATCAGTTGATGGAGAAAAAACAAGAAGTTATGTTTTCGAAAGATTTAGTTTCAGATATAAAGAGGACATTATGTCTGAGACAGCAGAGAGACAGTCACTGGTATTCTGTAGGAGTGCAGGGGTGATGTTGGAGGAAGAGGTATAGAGTTGGGTGTCATCAGCATAGAGGTGGTACTGGAAACCAAATCTACTGATTGTTTTTCCAATGGGGGATGTGTAGAGTGAAAAGAGTAGAGGACCCAGTACCGATCCCTGGGGAACCCCGACAGTAAGGGGAAGAGGAGAAGAAGTAGAGCCAGAAAACGAGACGCTAAAGGAGCAACCAGAGAGATAGGAGGAAAACCAGGTGAGAGCAGAGTCCTTGAGACCGATGGAGAGGAGTTGGTGATCCACAGTGTCAAAAGCCGCAGAGAGGTCCAAGAGAATCAGTAAAGAGAAATTGCCATTTGATTTGGCCGTCAGAAGATCGTTCGTGACTTTGGTTAGGGCCGTTTCTGTGGAGTGAAGGGAGAGGAAACCAGACTGTAAGGGGTCAAGGAGAGAGTTCTCGGAGAGATAGAGGATAAGTAGCGGGAGTAGACCAAGCGTTCCAGGAGTTTGAAGATAAAGGGGAGATTTGACACGGGTCGATAGTGGGCTGCACAGGATGGGTCCAGAGATGGTTTATATGTAGGGTGGTGGCAGGCCCCGCTTCAGACGGGGGTCGTGACGCGCCGCTGTGGAAGAGAGCTGGGGCTTCATACAGGACATCGCGGGGGGCCCCAGCGCTCGGATCCCCCGCAATCTAAAACGGATAGGGGATACGTTGTTGTCCACAATACTTCTCCTTTAATAATGGCGGGAGGGAGGGGGGGTCTCTATCTACCCTCCTACCTACTGGGGGCTTGTACCTAATTGAGGCATTATTTGGGGCACTGAGGGTAGGTAAAAGGTGGGAAAAGTACAGAGCTTAATATGTTTGTTGTCTGACAGATTCTGAAGAGCTAAGTCATGGTTGTAGGACGTCTTCATGGTGGTCTTCACCAGATAAAGAAGAAAAGGAAAATGAACAACTCCAAGAAGATGGCACTTGTGAGTCACTGGATGTAACTGCACTGTAACCTCTTATACAGTCTGCAGCACCTGTGTTGATCTGGGATCACCACTATATGGTCTTTGTATGGGGATATTGGTCTGGGTATAGGGTTTATATTAAGTATGCCGTATTATTCGGTCACTATGTGGTGGTAATAGTAGTGGTCATGATGTGGCAGAATTATTTGTCTCTTGTATAGTGGCGTTATTGGCAATATTAGTATTTGTTTATTGGTTTTTATTAAGTTTAAGTATGGTAGTATTATCCAGCCACTATGTGGTAGTAATGATAGTGGTCAAGGTGTGGTGGAATTATTTGTCCCATGTATGGTGAGGTTATTAAGGGTGTCGGTACATCATCGGTATTAATCAGCAGTAGAAACATGTCAGCCTGGTGTGGATGAACTATTTTAAAGCCCAACCATTGAAAAAAAAACACGGTGTGCACCACAATGCCTTAACTGCCTTCTTACATTCACGGGTGATGCGGGGGCACAATTTTCTGTTCTCGCCCTGGGTGCAAAAGATGCTAGTTACAGCTCTTGGCTCAGTCACAAAATATTAGAAAGTAAGCAACAATTCTACTTAAAAGAACGTTATAACTTCATTTGATCAACAACATTAAAAGAAAGATCCTCTGACACCATATGGAGGTACCCTCAAGCGACCAACACCCTTCATGGTTGTCAACAGACCTTTCTTTTAATGGTGGTGCCCTTTAAGAAGATGAAATAAAGTTATGAAGTTCTTTTAAAGGTAGATTGTGTCTTCAATATGCTGCGCTAACAGATTTTATTCTTCACTATTGGGAACTGATGTTCAATGCCAGATGATTTTCATCAGATACCAAGACTACAAGGGAACTCTCACGTAGTATATACTGTTTGTAAGAAAGGGAGTAGAATGTTCTAGTACAGTGTTTCCCAACAGGGTGCCCCCAGCTGTTGCAAAACTACAATTTCCAGCATGCCCGGACAGCCGAAGGCTAGTATAAGAAAGAAAGAAAAATAATAGAAGAATTACCATGAATGTCACAGTGTCAGTCCTGTGAGTAATTAAAGTTACACAAGGTCATCTTAAGACATACTACAATTTCTAATGCCACGTTCACACAGCGTAAAGTGCAGAATGTCCGCACGGAAAACATGGCAGACATTACAAGGCAGCACATTTGAATAAACCAACGGGCGCTAGGACCACTTGGAAATGTGCCGTCTCAGAGACGGCAGTGCATTTCCAAGCCAAATCCGCAAATGGAATAGACAAGTTCATTCGTTTTAATCAGGATTTCCCCATCAGAAACATCTGCCGCTAAAATTCCACCATGTGAACAGTGCAGCAGAATCCCATTAAAAACAATGGGACTCTGCGGAATATCTGTGCGAAATATTCCGGCGGCGTTCCGCAAGGACATTCCATTGTGTGAATATACCCTAAGGAATTTCCATGCAGAATCCGGAGTAAAAAAATTCAGCTGTGAAATTCTTCTACATGAAGTTAACATTGTGGTAAATTGAGGTTCCTCTGTCCCATTCACACAGCAGATTTTCCACTGCAGAATTTCCTCTGCGGAAATTCGCAATTTCGGATTCTGCAAAAACAATGAACTTGACAACAGCTTTTGCGGAATTCCTCAATACAGTCCTATTGAAGTCAATGGAACTCTGAATTCCATTGGGAATCTGTGTGTTGAGCGCAAGAACTTCTGCAAAAATACAGTACAAATTCCACGCACCACCCGCAAAGAATCTACAAAATGACAAAAAAATCCGCAGTCAGCTTGGCACACAGTGTGACCATAGCCCAGTGTTCTCTGCTGTCTAGAACAGGAGCAAATCCCCATAGCAAACCTCTCCTGCTCTGAACAGTTCCTCATATGGACAGAGGTGTCAGCAGAGAGCACTGTGGTCAGACAGGAAAGAACTACACAACTTCCTCTGGAGCATACAGCAGCTGATAAGTACTGGAAGGATTAAGATTCTTAAATAGAGGTAATTTACCAATCTCTTTAACTCTCTGGCACCAGTTGATTTAAAAAAAAAAAATAATAATAATTTCCACATTGTAATAAAGCTTTACCCTTCATATTGGTGCAGCTCACATAATGGAGGCATTTATTAAAGAGGTATTCTTACAATCAAAAGTATCTCACATTGTCCTCTACAAGTAAAAAAATTTTTTTTTTAAATGAAAAAAATGGCAGACACTCAAAAAAGGTGTACGAAAAGGATAAATAAGAAAAGAAAAAAAAAGAAAAAAAATGAAAAAATAATAAATGCTGAAATATAATGGAATAAATAATCCTCAGAAAAAATAAATAAATAAATAATAAGTAGCACCTATAAATAAAGATCAGCTAACAAGCTCCCATGAACATAGGATATAGAGTCAAAGAAATAGCAAATGTAAATACGTTGTACTCTGCAAAAAAATTAAAAACTTGGCTCCTTGGCAACTATCCCCCAAAAGTATCACATGACTTGTGGATGTTTGCATCTTCTTTCTACTGGTTATGACCTCTATTTTTTATTTTATGTGTAAATAGATATTTTCCATTCTGCAGAGCAGAAAACAATGTCGCTGTATACAAATACGATCTACCGAGAAGTCCGCTTAGGTTTAAGGCCACAAGCAGATCAAGGTAAGCTTCTCTTCTATGCATCACTCCGGGGGGTGAAACGTGTAGACAAAAGCAATTGGGAATAGGATATAATAGCATGTTGGCTGAATGAATCCTCACACCACTCCGCAGTGGAGACTCCGACACGAGTCTCCCATCCACATGTCACAGACCTGACCACGGGCGAGCGAACCGAAACTGCAGCTTCTGCTCCTTTCAGATAGAAAATCGCAACGCCTTACACAAGCCGCATCTTTCATTCTGGATGTTTTCTTTTGCATTAGTCATCGCACCAAGGACACAGGCTGACGCATTCATCCGCTGCACACAACACAATACAACACACAAGTCCTTCTATCGAATACAAATAGTTAACTGCACAGGAGCCAATTCAGTTCATATATACGGTAATATGATACCAAAGTCTCTGCTCACATCTGCATTGTGACTTTCATTCATACCAGAGGCCACTATGCTGTTCTGGATCGGTCAGTGGATCCCAACAGTCTTTGCGGACTTAGAATGGGGTCCATAAGGATTGGGTTGTGAACAGCGTCATATACAGGTTGTATATGTAATGAAAATGCTGACAGCACCTACTAGTATTGCATTCACACCACGTTTTTACAGTACAGTTCACGTATACCTTTTCAATGTGAAAACCGTATGCATCCGGTTGCATCTTGTATGGTTTTTTCCGTTTTTTTTTTTCCAGTACCTATAACTGTAGCCTACCACTGTTTTTGGTCCGGGTGAAAAACCGCATTAAACCGAATGTTTTATTTATTTTTTAACATGGGAGTCGATGGGAACCGTACAGAACTGTATGTGCATACGGTTCCATCTGGTTTGCACCATACGTTTTTTGACTTGGCACAGTTTTTTTTTTCTTTGAATTTCAATCAAACAAGTGAAACTTTATTCATAATACATTTTTTTTTCTTAAAAAACAGATGCAACCGGACATCATTTTTCAAACCGTATACAGGTTAACATTTGTACACACGTTTTGATACAGTTTATTCCGGTTTTGAGGAATCAGTTTTTTATCAAAAACCTGACACGTGAACAGTATTGCAAAAACGTGGCGTGAACCCAACCTTACAGAGATTGCTTGGACATGTTATCTTTCATCATAGGTCGCTTATTCCAATCTCGTATGGCAGTGGTCTCCAACTGTTCTATAGCATATATATATATATATATATATATATATATATATATATATATATATATATAAAAACTACTGTTCTATAGCATATAAACAACAACCAATATGGCTACCATTACTAGTTCTACAGGATATATAACCATAAGAAAAAGAAAAAAAAACAATACACTCTATTCAGTTAAAAGGAAGAATCATAGACTTGCTATAACTCATAAATGATCTGTATGTAGTACGATATCTCACACCACCTTTCCTACGCGTTTCAGCCATTAGGGTGATTTAATCTTTTGAGTCACCTTTATTATTTGTTTGTTTTGATAGCTTTGATAGTTTATGTACTTACATACTACTCTGTGTCCCCTGATGATGTCATGCTGACTGTATGGCTGAAACACGTTGGGAAGGTGTTGTGAGTTAGCATACAACATACATCATTTATGAGTTGTAATACTTCTATTTTAAGTGACTGTGGAAGGGAATATATACTGTACCTAGAATTTATTTCTGGTGTTTTGGATCCTATTGATTAAGATATATGGCGAGTATACCCATCTCAGAGATTACTCTATTGAAGAGTACCTGTCATCAAACCATGTTTTCTAAACTAACTCAGATTATATTCCCTAACTACTCCTAACGCCCCTCCTGCCCTTACAAAAAAAAAATTCCAAGCTTTAAAAAAATCTCTGTATCCTACCTTTTCCCTTGCTCACATTGTGTGAGCTCTCGGCAGGAGAAAGTCGGTGTTCCCCAGCAGGCGTGATATCAATGAAACCTGCGAGAGCTGTGCCTCGCCATGCCCCGCACGCACTTCCTGAGTTTGGTCTCCTGTCAGACCGGGAGGAGACCAAACTAACTGTTTGACTTGCATCGGGGAACAGAACAGAGCCACCTAGTGGCTGTTTTTTCAATCACATTAAAAACATATAAAAGGTTGAGAATTTTAACAGCAAGTAAATAGCAAAGTGTGTTATATTTATATAAGGAACGATATATTAAAAGTTAAGTGACAGGTACTCTTTAACATGCACTTTTTAGTCAAGCTACTGACCCCTTGAAATCCTGAAACATTTCCCTACCAAGTCCCTTTCAGCACTGTATATGCTAATAAGAGAGGAAATACGCCTCTGGAGAATATAGATAATCCATTATTAGTTCTAGCTCAAGTAAATATGAACCTACATGCCTAACATATGGCCGGCATTATCATGGTAAGAGGTGAGCTAGAACGCACAGTAAGATAACCTATCCCCGCAGCCATAGAACATCTGTTCTTTACAGATACAGAGAGGAGGATTCACTTCAGCCAACATGTATTTATCGAAAAAAAAAAAAATTATGCAAAAATGTATTTCCGGGCCATCCACCAGCTCCGCTTTAAAAAATAAAAATAATAATCATACCTGTAAAATGTGCAAAAAGAGATAGAGATTAAAACCATTCATTCCATATCCCTGGGAGCAGAAGCTACTACAGCAAGATTATTCTATCCCCAACATCATCCAATTGATAAAGGTTGAAGGTGTTGACCAATCAGGAAGATCCTCATAGTGTAGAACAAGCGTTTCCCAACTAGTGAGCCTCCAGCTGTTGCAAAACTACAACTCCCAGCATGCCCGGACAGCCAAAGGCTGTCCGGGCATGCTGGGAGTTGTAGTTTTGCAACAGCTGGAGGCACAATGTTTGGGAAACACGGAGCTATAGAATTAAAGTGGTTAGCCAGTGTGGGAAAAACAGTTAATTTCTTCCAAAAACAGCACCACACCTGTCCTGTTGGTTGGGTGTGGTATTACAACTTGGCTCTATTCACTAACACAACCTTAGGACAGGCATGGTGCTGTTTTTTGAAGAAATTAACTCTGTTTTTCTTATACTGGATAACAACCTTAAAGTGTTCCAACACTTTCAAAATAAGATTATGTTTGTGTGTAAGAGGGGTAGCACTATTTTTGGCCATTATATGGCCCTCTGATTTTCCACTGTCCCTGAGCTAAAGGGTGTAGACTAGCCTTTATGAAGTCTCCCATATCTTGCACACATACGTAGAAGATATCCTGCTTTCCTATATCACAATAGCACCCTCTCTGAAGAAACAGCAACAGCATGGAGGACATTACAGAGCAGTACTGAACAGTGTAGCAATGCTGTGAATCCAGCACTACAAGCTGCTAAAGCCTCTCCGTATGTCTTTCTACCCATTTCCAATCAATTCCCCTCCTTGCCCTGCCATAGCTTTCTGTGGGCAGCTTTAAAGGGGTACTCCGGTGGAGAACTTTTTTATTTTAAATCAACTGGTGCCAGCTTGAAATCCTGAGCATCAAATATGCACAGAATACTGTATGTGTGCATACAACCTAAGTAGTCCGCTCTATTTCAACAGACCTTGCATAAATCAGTAGTACAAGCAAACATAAGAAACTCTGTAATATATCTTATCAGAGAAAAAAATCTTTTTTTTTCTATCTACTCTTGAAGCTCCTTTCCTGCTCCCGACTATACTCCTAATTCACTAAGAAAAACTGGTGATATTTGTCTTCAGACAAATTAGCTCACTGAAGTATCAGGTTAAAGGGGTTCTCCGGTGGAATTTCTTTTTTTTATTTTTATTTTTTTTTTTCAACTGGTGCCAGAAAGTTAAACAGATTTGTAAATCACTTCTATTAAAAAATGTTAATCCTTCCAGTACTTATTAGCTGTTGAATACTACAGAGGAAATTATTTCCTTTTTGGAACACAGTGCTCTCTGCTGACATCCCTGCCCATTTTAGGAACTGTCCAGAGCAGCATGTGTTTGCTATGGGGATTTTCTCCTACTCTGGACAGATCCTAAAATGGACAGAGATGTCAGCACAGAGCACTGTGCTCGTGATTCAGCAGAGAGCACTGTGTTCCAAAAAGAAAAGAATTTCCTCTGTAGTATTCAGCAGCTAAGAAGTACTGGAAGGATTAAGATTTTTTAATAGAAGTAATTTACAAATCTGTTTAAAGGACAACTGCAGCGGCATTACACTTATCCCCTATCCACAGGATAGGGGATAAGTGTTTGATCGCGGGGGTTCAGACCGCTGGGCACCCCCCCCCCTGATCTCCCTAACGGGGTGCCGCCATAAGCGCTCATGGTGAGCGCTAAGGCGCGTAGTGTCGACCTAGAGGTTGACGGTGATGCCCCGTCTCCTCCCCGTCCCCATACAGTTCTATGGGGGATGCGGGGAGGCACGAATGCTGCCTCCCCGCCTCTCCCATAGAGATGTATGGAGGAGGCGTGCCGGCTGCAACGTCATGCTGCGGCTGGCACGCCCCCTGCACGGGACAGCAGCGGCCCCATACAGGAGATCGCCGGGGGCCCCAGCGTTCGGATCCCCCGCGATCAAACACTTATCCCCTATCTTGAGGATAGGGGATAAGTATTTGTAATGCTGCAGATGTCCTTTAACTTTCTGGCACCAGTTGATTAAAAAAAAAATAATAAATTAAAAAAAAAAAGTTTTCCACCGGAGTATCCCTTTAACCTGATACTTCAGTGAGCTAATTTGTCTGAAGACAAATATCACCAGTTTTTCTGAGTGAATTAGGAGTATAGTAGGGAGAAGGAAAGGAGCTTGATTTTATAAAAATTTGTTTGCCACTGGAGTACCCCTTTAAAAGTATAAAATACTGACTGTCTGAAGCCAACACTAGGGGGAGTGCTTTAAACTGGAACCGTATTTGGCTTAATTGGTGCTGTATGCTACTGGTTACGGCAGGGAGTCAGAATTATATTATGTGAAGCAAGCTCTAATTGGCTCCAAGAGATCACCTTGTATTTATGACACTTTTCTTGCATAAACTCCTTATTTTATTAGACCTTTATGCAACATGCTTGGATAAGGAATATACTTCTATAGGGATGGAACTTCCTATACTTTTAGGGAATAGCAGGTCATGGATCCAGGCATGGTAGGTGTTCATCAGGGTCATGGATACAGAAGTGGTAGGCGTTCATCATACATATATCTCATACAAAAAATAATAAAAAATAAAAAAATACAGAAATATGAAAAACTTACATGTTCCATATGTACATGGGCCTGACTAGCAATATCAAATATAACATCTTTGACATTTCTCTCCTGGCTGCCTCTGATGAAATCTTCTTGCGAAGCTCCGTGCTACGGAAAAAATAAATTTTTCATATAAATAAAAAAAAAAAAAAAAAAACATACATCTCAGAGATTAAGGACCATAAAAAACATAGCCTACCCGATACACCTCCCATTGTAAGATATAATAAAAACAAAAAAAAATGTGCGACGTCTCAGGTCTGTGCTGGACACAACAACGCGATGCATTCCACTTTTCATTAAAGGGGTTATCCAGGAAAAAAAACTTTTTTCTATATATCAACTGGCTCCAGAAAGGTAAACAGATTTGTAAAATTACTTCTATTAAAAAAAAATCTTAATCCTTTCATACATATGAGCTGCTGAAGTTGAGTTGTCATTTTCTGTCTAAGTGCTCTCTGATGACACGTGTCTCGGGAACCGCCCAGTTTAGAAGCAAATCCCCATAGCAAACCTATTCTACTCTGAGCAGTTCCCGAGACAAGCAGAGATGTCAGCAGAGAGCACTGTTGCCAGACAGAAAACAACAACTCAACTTCAGCAGCTGATAATCATTGGAAGGATTAAGATTTTTTTTTTTTTATAGAAGTAATTTACAAATCTGTTTAAATTTCTGAAGCTAGTTGATGTATTAAAAATTTTTTTTTTCCTGGAATACCCTTTTAAGTATTTTTCCTGCAGGAGGAAATTATTATTATTTTTTTTTTATACGGTAAAATGTTTACTAATCAACGCAAGTATGTTGTGCGATGCAGAGCGAAGCTCTGCATCGTACAACATACTCGCGTTGATTAACATTTTACCGTACACCATAGAAAAAAAAAACCCAGGAAGAATATTTTTACTTTTAAGCCTTTTTTTTTGTTTAATCTATCTTTCTATCTGTAAGTGGAGTTACAAATCCATTGAAAAAAAAAAAAAAAATAACATAAAAAACATCAATTTCTGCCTCGAGCTGCATTCATCTTCCCAGCCATCATAAATTATGTCAAAGAAAGAAGCCTCAGACAGCTTTCTACCCATGTCTCCGAGATCAGTACAAATCTGCTCTGGAGCCAGTAATTCTCTCATATTTACTCGGATCTGGAAGTACATAAAACCCTGTAAATAAAACATTATAGGAAAGCAAATGGAACATACAGCTAAAAAGCGCAAAAAATAAATTACAGCTTTGTCAGGTTATGGTCGACATCTGTCAGATGATTAAATTGGATTTGGCGGAGTAAAGTAAAGCTTTCAGCCTGGAACCTGCAGAAAATCATGCGAGGATGAAATCCGCTTTTCTCTCATCACTAATGTTATTAATCTTTCATGAAGGGAATTAGGTGCTGGATTAAAATGATACAGGTGAAAGAAATATTCACCCGACGGCCTCTACAGCCCTTCATTGCTTAAAGACATTGGGTCTGGGACCCCCACTGATCGTGAGAACAGAGGCCTCTTGTGAGATGTGCAGATATTTTTGAATTACTAGAAATGGAACGGAATTTTATCATGAGGTAACCTTAAATGGGCACTGTCAGATATAAAAAAAACTCTTTATATGTTGTACGTCTTGGCAAAACAATAGTTTTTCTCATATACTTCTTTATATATATATATATATATATATATATATATATATATATATATATATATATATTATTTAAGAAAACTGCCTTTGAAAATCCCACCACTAGGGGTCCCCATACCTCCTGGGACACTGAAGAGTCCTACAGCAGCATGAGGGTGTCCAAGGGTCATGGACACGAGATGGCTGATTGAAAAGGCTGCAGGAGGAACACAGCCTGCAGCAACACTGCTGTAACACAGAGTTTTACCAAACATGTGACTCCAGCTGTTACACAGCTACAACTCTAAGCATGCCCGGACAGTCAAAGATGTCTGGGCATGTTGGGAGTTGTAGTTTTGCAAAAGATGTAGGCACACAGCTGAAGGCAACACTGCTGTAAAAAGAGTTATCCAAACACTGTACCTTCAACTATTCCAAAACTAAAAGTCCCAGAATTACAGGACTGGCTAAGGATGACACACATGAATGACATAGGAAGATATAAGTTATACACTCACCATGTCGTCTTTAGTGGTAGAGTACAGGCAATCTCCAATAATCATTGTGTGTGTGTGTGTGTGTGTGTGTGTGTGTGTATCATATACATACATACATACATACATACAAACACACACATACAGCATAAATGCAGAGAGGAAAGGGTTACAGAGCAGGGGTTGCCCTACTCCTCCAAGAGCAGTGAATCAGCAGAGTGAGGGAGGGGGAGGAGTCATCACAGTTCAGACATGAGAAGGACAAGCCCCCTCCCTTTGACAAGATGGAAAAGTCAGTGAGCAATGTTAATGCTATTTTGTTTGTGAAATATCAGTGAAAGAGACATAAAAATTACACGTACATGATCAGGATGAGGTACTGAGTAACATAACAGTTTTCTTTTCTTGTGTGGGATCTGACAGGAAGCTTTAAGGGCTCATTCACACTATGGAATATCTCCAGGCGGAGATTCCATCTGAAGTTGGCGCCAGCAAAACAAGCCAGAGATAGAACGGCCCAGAAATGCTCTGAAAAGACGGCCATGCATTACAGAGCGGATTGCGCTGATGGAATGAACATGCTCATTCTTTTGCCAGAATCTGGCATCTGTAACTTCCAGGGAAGATTTATCAACAACCTGTGTAGAGGAAGAGTGGTTCAGGTGACCATAGCAACCAATCAGATTGTTTCTTTGATTTTTAAAGAGGCCTTTGAAAAATATAATAAGCAATCTGATAGGTAACTGCTCCAATTTTCCTCTACACAGGTTTTTGACTTTTTAGATACAGTGATCCCTCAACATACAATGGTAATTCCAAATGAACCATCGTTACTTGAATTTATCGTATGTTGAGAAATCCGAGCAATAATAATAGACAAAGTTATACTTACGTGTCCCCGCCGTTCTGGACTGTCACCGCTGCCCTGGATCGTCGCTGTCCATCGCCGCCATCACGTCCCCGAGGTGTCCCCGCCCCTCCGGACCATCACCGCTGCCCTGGATCATCACTCTCCATTGCTGCGCACGCAGTTCCTCTTGGATGACGGGACTGCGTGCCCGGCGACGTGATGACGATGAAGGAGAGCAACGGCCATGCAGCAGAGCCCGAGGAGGACGGTCCGGAACATCGGGGACAGGTGAATGACACTCACCGGACCACACAGGGCATATTAAACGCTGCCGTTGCCGGATAGCAGTTTATGCGATGGCCCAGACATACAAAAGCATTGGTCTCCACCTTCCTGGATGAAATAAAGTGATGGTCCACTTGCATTCACCAAGGTGGGAGCTGGAGAGCTCCAAGGACAGGTAAGTAGCTGGGGTCCTGTACAGTGGATCACAGGGGGGGTCCCAGTGGTTGGACCTCCCATGGTCAGAAACTTAATCCTTATCCTGTGGAAAAGGGATAAGCGTGTGATAAATTCAGTTCCCTGAAGTACCCTTCATAAAGGATAAAAGGATTTAGGATTTTTCGATGAGATAAAGTGTAAACTTAAAGCATTTTTTTCCATTAAAACGAGTAAGTGTGTGGGTGTTTGAGATCAAGGAGGATATACGGTAATATATTTGATCAATTATTCTGTGATTATAAAGTTCTTATATTTTGAACCTTAACCTTTAAAACTTGAAAAAATTTTACAAAAGTAAAATCCATAAATAACCGCATTCATCTTCCCAGCCATCATAATTTACGTCATAGATGTAAGCCTCAGATAGCAACCCATGTCTCCGGGATCAGTACAAATTTGATCTGGAGCCAATAATTCGCTTATATTTACACAGATCTGAAAGTACATGAAACACTTTGAATAAAACATTATAGGAAAGCAAATGGAACATACAGCTAAAGACGCAAAAAAATTAATAAAAAATTCACAGATCTGTCAGGTTATTGCCAACATCCGTCAGATGATTAAATTGGATTTGGCAGAGTAAAGTAAAGCTTTACGCCTGGAACCCGCAGAAAATCGTGATGGTGAAATCCGCTTTCTATTCTCGCTAATTATATTAATATTTCATGTAGTGAATTAGGTGCGGGATTAAAATGATACAGGTGGGAGAAATATTCACCCGATGGCCTCTACAGCCCTTCATCACTTAAAGTATGTGGTATGGGACCCCAATGATCGTGAGAACAGAGGCCTCTTGTCCACCCAAGTGAAAGAATCGGCAGCGTGCATGCTTGGACACTGTTCCATTCACGATCTATGGGTCTTATGGACATTAAGTGTTGAATTGGCAATATTTAGAGATCCCATACAGAGTGAATGGGATAATAGCCAAACATGTCATTCAAAAGACAAGATGCCTCCTATATGAATTTAGTGAAGGTTCAATTGGTCAGACACTTATAAATCCGCTAGTTATCTCTCATCCTGTGGGTAGGGGATATTTTTTAAACTTGGCATAACACCATTAAAGGGGTATTCCAGGAATTATTTTTTATTTGACTATGCTACAGGGGCTGTAAAGTTAGTGTAGTTCAGAATATAGTGACTGTACCTGTGTGTGACGGTTTTCTCATATTCCTTATGTGATGTTCACCCCAATATTTATTTTAACAGCATACAAAATGAGTGGAGCGATCGCTTGGTGGGAGAGAAATCAATCTGCAACTAATGTAACAACTGTAGGCACCCTGATTGAAAAACACAAATGGAATTATGGGATTTGTAGGCAAAAGAAGAAAACTCAAAACAGGAAATACCAGTTCACAAAAAAGCTAGCCACAGTGTTATGGTTATCTCACAACATAGCCATTTAGCCCCAAGATAAGCGCAGATCCTTCCTAAGCATGTCCATTACTATCTGGCAGGTACGTACTAAAATCACTTTATGGTGGGTAACTCCTTTAAAGAGGACCTGTGGCCCAGCATTACCCATACAGAGCTGCTGCTCCACAGATTTGGTTGCTTTTTTTCCCCCTAAGCCCCCCTTCTTTAGCAATCTGTGCCATTAGTTTTAGCACTAGAGGGGGCTCAAAAACTTTTTATGTTTTACATCTTGGCAAAACAAGTCTGACCCCCTAATCAGATATTGATGGGCCATCCTGAGAATATGCTGTCAATAGAAAACCTCTTAAGGACCCAGCTCATTTTCACCTTAAGGACGCAGACCTTTTTTTGCAAATCTGACCACTGTCACTTTATACATAAATAAGTCTGGGATGCTTTTACCTTTCATTCTGATTCCGAGATTGTTATTTTGTGACATATTCTACTTTAACATAGTGGTAAATTTTCATCGTTACTTGCATCCTTTCTTGGTGAAAAATCCCCCAAAATTAATTAAAATTTAGCAAATTTTGCAACTTTGAACCTCTCTGCTTGTAAGGAAAATGGATATTTCAAATAAATTATATATCGATTCACAAATACAATATATCTACTTTATGTTGACATCATAAAGTTGACGTGTTTTCATGTTTTGAAGACATTAGAGGGCTTCAAATTTCAGCAGCTCTGGGATTTTTTTTAAAGAAATTTAGCTGTCATGGATTTTGGGAGCCATGTTGCATTTAGGAATGGTGCCAGAACAGCAAAAAAAAAAAAAAAAAAAAAACACATGGCATACTATTTTGGAAACTACACCCCTCAAGGAACGTAACAAGGGGTACAGTGAACCTTAACACCTCACAGATGTTTGAAAACTTTGCGTTGAAGTTGGACGTGAAAATGGAAAATTTGATTAACGCTAAAATGATAGGGTTACCCCAAATTTTTCTTTTTCACTAGGGGTAATAGGAGAAAATGGACCACAAAATTTGAAGCCCAATTTCTCCTGATTAAGAAAACGCCCCATATGTGGTCGTTAAGTGCTCTGCTGGCGCACTACAGGTCTCAGAACAGAAGGAGCGCCATTGGACTTTTGGAGAGAGAAATTTGCTGAAACTGAAGTCATGCAATGGCCATGTGCATTTACAAACCTCCCATGGTGCCATAACAGCAGAAACCCCCCCACATGTGACACCATTTTGGAAACTACACCCCTCAAGGGTTACAGTGAGTACTTACACCTCCCAAGTTTTTTTTTAACTGTGTGGTTTAACTCGCATTAACTGCTATCAGACAGCGCAAAATGCTTAAGCTGCTGTCGGATAGCAGTTTAAGCATCCCGGACAGGTTCACTTACCTATCCCCGCTGCTCCGGGTCCACTTCGTGATCCTCCGGCGTTTTCTGCATCTTCTCCGGGGCCCGGGCCTCACTTTCCGGCGTTGCTATTACGTCGTTGCAAACGCCATCCCGGCGCCGCAAAGTAATATCGTCACCTGAAAGCGAGGCCTGGACACCGGAGAAGATGCGGAAAAAGCCAGAGGATCCTGAAGAAGATGCCGGAGCAGCGGGACAGCATCGGGAGTGGTGAGGACGCGGTCCGGAGCGGCGGGGATAGGAGAGTATAACTTCCTATACTTTACATTGCACGAATCCCTCAACATACGATGGATTCAACAAACGATGGGTTGATTGGAACGAATTACCATCGTATGTTGAGGGACCACTGTATATATAATGTGAGGGGTGGACTCCCTTATGGGAGATACTGTATATATAATGTGAGGGGTGGACTCCCTTATGGGAGATACTGTATATATAGTGTGAGGGGTGGACTCACTTATGGGATATACTGTATATATAATGTGAGGGGTGGACTCTCTTATGGGAGATACTGTATATATAATGTGAGGGGTGGACTCACTTATGGGAGATACTGTATATATAATGTGAGGGGTGGACTCACTTATGGGAGATACTGTATATATAATGTGAGGGGTGGATTCACTTATGGGAGATACTGTATATATAATGTGAGGGGCGGACTCACTTATGGGAGATACTGTATATAATGTGAGGGGCGGACTCACTTATGGGATATACTGTATATATAATGTGAAGGGTGGACTCACTTATGGGAGATACTGTATATATAATGTGAGGGGTGGACTCACTTATGGGAGATACTGTATATAATGTGAGGGGTGGACTAACTTATGGGAGATACTGAATATAATGTGAGGGGTGGACTCACTTATGGGAGATACTGTATATAATGTGAGAGGTGGACTCACTTATGGGATATACTGTATATATAATGTGAGGGGTCGACTCACTTATGGGATATACTGTATATATAATGTGAGGGGTGGAGTCACTTATGGGATATACTGTATATATAATGTGAGGGGAGGACTCACTTATGGGATATACTGTATATATAATGTGAGGGGTGGACTCACTTATGGGAGATACTGTATATATAATGTGAGGGGTGGACTCACTTATGGGAGATACTGAATATATAATGTGAGGGGTGGACTTACTTATAGGAGATACTGTATATAATGTGAGGGGTGGAGTCACTTATGGGAGATACTGTATATAATGTGAGGGGTGGAGTCACTTATGGGAGATACTGTATATAATGTGAGGGGTGGAATCACTTATGGGATATACTGTATATATAATGTGAGGGGTGGACTCACTTATGAGAGATACTGAATATAATGTGAGGGGTGGACTCACTTATGGGATATACTGTATATAATGTGAGGGGTGGACTCACTTATGGGATATACTGTATATATAATGTGAGGGGTGGACTCACTTATGGGATATACTGTATATAATGTGAGGGGTGGACTCACTTATGGGATATACTGTATATATAATGTGAAGGGTGGACTCACTTATGGGATATACTGTATATATAGCGTAATAACGTCACCAGAAAGCGAGGCCCGGACCCTGCAGAAGATGCAGAAGAAGCCAGAGGATCCAGAAGAAGACACCGGCGCAGCAGGACAGCATCGGGAGCGGTGAGGACTCGGTCCGGAGCGGCGGGGACAGGCGAGTATAACTTCCTATACTTTACATTGCATGGATCCCTCAACATACGATGGATTCGACAAACGATGGGTCGTTTGGAACGAATTACCATCGTATGTTGAGGGACCACTGTACAGTGATAGATTTCTGTGCTCTGTCTGCACATCAGAAAGTGCACATTTAGTGCTCCTCTACATTCATGACATTTATAAAATCCCAGCGATCTGCGTGCTATATATACATCAGCCTGCAGACTCATATGCTTTCCCCTCCATACTTTATTACAGTGCATACTATCCTCACCATTTCCTCAGATCGTCAAGCTGACTGCATTTAAGAAGCTGAAAACACAAATTACATACAAAGAGAAGATGGAAATTCATCATGATGGCAGACAAGGTATTCATAGTCATCTATCCTAACAGTGAAGGAGTTTAAACATGCATGGGATAAGCATAAGACTATCCATTATATAAGATAGGGATAGGCATAAGGCTATCCTTCATATAAGATAGGGATAGGCATAAGGCTATCCATTATATAAGATAGAGATAGGCATAAGGCTATCCTTCATATAAGATAGGGATAGGCATAAGGCTATCCTTCATATAAGATAGGGCCAGGGACTATTGATAGGATTCAGATTATTGGGCAGACTAGATGGGCCAAATGGTTCTTATCTGCCGACACATTCTATGTTTCTATAAACACTTCAGACAGTTCTCATACACTGGGCCTAGAGACGAGCCAGAAATGTTTGTCCCCAGCCAGGCAGGGGTTAACAGATTAGTCTGCGCTGCTGGCCGAGCGGGGAATTAGTAGACCAAGACAGAGCGGACTGTAAGGAGTCATCATCATTTAAGTCATTCACAAATTATGGAAGGTACGCTTCTTATTTTATTTTATTTTTTTAAATAATGTAGAATGTTGCTATGACAACCATTTTAGAAAAAGGAAAAATGATTAAGGGAAGGGTCTAATCTACCATTTTATTATAGTAACAGGGCAGAAGACTGGAGCACAAAGGAACAGGCAGGAAATTTTATAAGCGATTTGGACCAGTTTCTTGGTGTAAATAAAAGATCATAATTTGCGTGTGTCATTTGTGCAAAGATTTTTCACACTTTTCTCAGCACTTGCTTATTCTGAAAAAAGGTCCGACAAATGTATTACATTTAAAGTGAGAATACAGCGTGAAATTATTTTCAATGGTATCAAAATTCTGCTAAATTTATTAAAGTGAGAAGAATGTGTCATAAGACAATAACCTTGCTTAAACCAAGTTTTTATGTTAAGCATTTTTCTTCCATTTGCCATATAAAAAACCATCTAGAAAACCTGATACCGTATTTATCGGGGTATACCACGCAACGGCCTATAACACGCACCCTCATTTTACCAAGGATATTTGGGTAAAAAAAGTTTTTTACCCAAATATCCATGGTAAAATGAGGGTGCGTGTGTGCGCGTGTATACCCCGATACACCCCCAGGAAAGGCAGGGGGAGAGAGGCCGTCGCTTCCCGCTTCTCTCCCCCTACCTTTCTTGGGGTCTAGAGCCCTGCTGCCGGCCCTTCTCTCCCCCTGGCTATCGGTGCCGCTGCCCGTTCTGTCCCCCTGACTATCGGTGCCGGCACCCCATTGCCAGCGCTGATCGTCAGGGGGAGAGAAGGGGCAGCGGCACCCATTGCCAGCGCCGCTGCCCCGTTGCCTCCCCCCATCCCCGGTGTCATAATTACCTGTTGCCGAGGTCAGGGCCGCGCTGCTTCAGGCCTCCGGCGTGCATCCCCTGCGTCGTTGCTATCAACTGCACGGCGCGGCGCACTGACGTCATGCGCCGCGCCGTGCAGCGCATAGCAACGACGCAGGGGACGCACGCGGAGGCCTGAAGCAGCACGGACCCGACCCCGGCAACAGGTAATTATGACACCGGGGATGGGGGGAGGCAACGGGGCAGCGGCGCCGGCAATGGGTGCCGCTGCACCTTCTCTCCCCCTGGCTGTCGGCGCCGCTTCTCTCCCCCTGGCTGTCGGCGCCGCTTCTCTCCCCCTGGCTGTCGGCGCCGATAGTCAGGGGGACAGAACGGGCAGCGGCGCCAATAGCCAGCGGGAGAGAAGGGCTGGCAGCAGGGCTCTAGACCCCAGGAAAGGCAGGGGGAGAGAAGCGGGCAGCGATGGACTCTCTCCCCCTGCCTTTCGTGGGGGTGTATCGGCGTATAACACGCACATAGACTTTAGGCTAAAAATTTTAGCCTAAAAAGTGCGTGTTATACGCCGATAAATACGGTATTTTTATTGTGGTCACTATGCCTAATCCTAAGCAGAGGCTTCCTGTTCTTTATAGATGACATCGAGCTGTCTTCTCCTTTTCATAGACAGAATTACAGTAAGAGGTGATGGATAAGACAATAGATGATGTTCACAGCTCATCCTTCCCCTACTTTGCAAAGGTCACAGGGCATGGCCACTAACCTTTTCCAATCACGTCAAGAGGGCAGCTCGTTCCTGGAGCCTATTGTAAAGCAAAACTGCCCAAAAAATGAAGCCAATTTAAAAATAAACATGTCTTTGTATCTTTAAAATAAAAAAATTATAATTATATATATTTTTTTTATATTTATTTATTTATTAATTACAGTCATGGCCGTAAATGTTTGCACCCCTGAAATTTTTCTAGAAAATGAAGTATTTCTCACAGAAAAGGATTGCAGTAACACATGTTTTGCTATACGCATGTTTATTCCCTGTGTCTGTATTGCAACTAAACCAAAAAAGGGAGGAAAAAAAGCAAATTGGACATAATGTCACAGCAAACTCCAAAAATGGGCCGGACAACATTATTGGCACCCTTTCAAAATTGTGGAAAAATAAGATTGTTTCAAGCACAACTCACCTGGGGTAGGTAACAGGTGTGGCCAATTTAAAAATCACAACTACAAGCAGATAAAAAGGAGAGAAGTTCACTTAGTCTTTGCATTGTGTGTGTGTGTGTGCCACACTAAGCATGGACAATAGAGAGAGGAGACGGGAACAATCTGAGGACTTGAGAACCAAAATTATGGAAAAATATCAACAATCTCAAGGTTACAAGTCCATCTCCAGAGATCTGGATTTGCCTTCGTCCACAGTGCGCAACATTATCAAGAAGTTTGCAACCCATGGTACTGTAGCTAATCTCCCTGGGTGTGGACAGAAGAGAAAAATTTATGAAAGGTGTCAATGCAGGATAGTCCGGATGGTGGATAAGCAGTCCCAAACAAGTTCCAAAGATATTCCAGCTGTCCTGCAGGTTCAGGGAATGATGTGCTCAGGAAGCATCAGTGTCAGCGCAAACTATCTGCCGACATTTAAATGAAATTAAACACTATGGGGGAGATTTATCAAAACCTGTGCAGAGGAAAACTTGCCCAGTTGCCCATAGCAACCAATCAGCTTGCTGCTTTCATTTTTATGAAGGCCTGTGAAAAATGAAAAAAGTGATCTGATTGGTTGCTATGGGCAACTGGGCAAGTTTTCCTCTGCACAGGTTTTGGTAAATCTCCCCCTATGTCAGTAGACCCAGGAGGACCCCACTGCTGACACAGACATAAAAAAGCAATACTACATTTTGCCAAAATGAACTTGAGTAACCAAAATCCTTCTGGGAAAACATCTTGTGGACAGATGAGACCAAGATAGAGCTTTTGGTGAAGCACATCATTCTACTGTTTACCGAAAACGGAATGAGGTCTACAAAGAAAAGAACACTACCTACAGTGAAATATGTTGGAGGTTCAATGACGTTTTGGGGTTGTTTTGCTGCCTCTGGCACTGGGTGCCTTGAATGTGTGCAAGGAATCATGAAATCTGAGGATTACCACGGATTTTGGGTCGCACTGGAAAGTTCTGAAGTGGCCAGCAATGAGTCCAGATCTACATCCCATTGAACACCTGAGGAGAGATCTTAAAATTGCTGTTGGGAAAAGGAGTCTTCCAATAAGAGAGACCTGGAGCAGTTTGCAAAGGAAGAGTAGTCCAACATTCCGGCTGAGAGGTGTAAGAAGCGTATTGATGGTTATAGGAAGCAACTGATTTTAGTTATTTTTTCCAAACCAAATATTAAGTTAAGGGTGCCAATAATTTTGTCCAGCCCATTTTTGGAGTTTGGTGACATTATGTCCAATTTGCTTTTTTCCTCCCTTTTTTGCTTTAGTTCCAATACACACAAAGGAAATAAACATGTGCACAGCAAAAAGGAGATTTTTTTTTGTACTCACCGTAAAATCTCTCTCGTAGCCTTCATTGGGGGACACCTAACTGATGGGACATACCAAAGCAGTCCCCTAGGGTGGGAAAAACAACCACCAGAGAAAAGGAATCAGTCCCAAGACTGAACTCGCGTGTCCCCAAGGCCTGCGGACGAGCCTCCCAGGTGGAGACACACTAGGCCCAGAAATCGAACTCCCGGAAGATCTCCCGTCCAAAGAGATGGACCAGGACACCAAAGGAAGGGGCCGTCCTCTGTAGAGACCCAAGACACCAGGGTCATACAGAGAGACAAGAAACCACAGGAAAAAAAGAAAGATGGAAATCTGCTCTGGAGAGGTCCGGTGCATGAGAGCAATGACCTGAACAGCTGCAGACCCAAAAACCCCTGTCCCAGGGGTCCGCCATGAGCACCCAGAAGGCAAAAATAGCCGTACTGGTGTAAAGCGGATAACATGAACGCCCTCCATCTCGGGAAGACATGGCCAAGAAAGGAGCAGCAAACACCCTGAAAAGGGGGGCATCTCTGATACTGGAGAGACCGACAAGTAAACTGGAGACGTAGAGTCACCTGGAAGACAAACCCCAAAAGAGTAAGGAAAACAGACATGCACGAAAACTCTCCGGGCGACAAACTTCCATGAAGAAGTGAAGGAGAGCAGAACAGAAAGACCACCCCGACTAATGGGATCGCGGAGGAGTCTTGGCCAGATCACTACACATGTCCAAGAACTGAACCATCACCAAGGACCAAGGAACAGGAAGAGCCGCCTGAAAAGAAGGCATGCCACAGCTTCCTGGGACAGAGTCCAAGCCAAGGAGATCCAACCAGTCATAGACCCCAGTGGTCCGAGCAGACCAGAACACTCTGAAGAACACATCCCGCCAGAACGGGAACTAAGGGAAAAACAAATGAGAACACAGCTGGCATTCTCAGGGTCTGGGCACAGGAAGGATGACTCCAGAAGACTTTGGTGTCAGTGCAGTACAACTGACACAGACAAAAGGGAAGGAAGAACACACCCCTTCCAGGGAGATTGTACAAACTCCGCCAACAGATGAGAGAGCCAAGGCTGCATGAGCAGCAGTAGATAACCAAAAAACAGGGAGAGCCAGGCTGTGACAGAGAACAGTAAACACACAAGCCTACACAGTAAAAGCCCTGTTCAATGCTCTCAGGAAAAAAACAGGGGCCCCGTCAGATACTTCACCTATTTAGTGGGAACGGCGAGATGGCATCATCTTGGCGGCAGAACTCAACAAAATAGTCCCTCCGGAGTAGGGAAAACAAGGGTGGTCGAGATGAAAACTCAAGTACAGACCCATGCCAAGCACCCTGATCCCCATACCCCCTGTGGAAAGGGGATTGGCAAAACGTGCCAGGTGCAGTAGGAGCAGGGAAATGCTGCCCCAGAGGCACGGGACAAGTACTGGGTGAACGGAGCCCCCAGGCCCCAGCGGCAACAATCGCTGTCTGGAGGAGCCACCTTGTGTCCCAAAAGGGATCGAAATCCTGTACACTGGAGCTGGGCAAAAAATAAAAGACGTGTTGAGAGCCATTCCAGACAGTAATGAGTAGGTGCCTGAGCCACCCCGGACAGACACCCCGGAAAAAAAACCTGGAGGCATATGGAGGGGCTGAACTGACCGTCGCCCCAGCAGGCCCCATGTCAGAACAAAATCATCGGAAGCCCCTAGGCTCACCCCACCGAACAAAAGGAAAGGTGGGCTCTACACCTACAGAGCGGTCTTAGCATATGTAGGAACACAGACGTGGGAATCCCACAATAGCAGTGGGGTACTAAGACTGCGGACACAAAAGAAACCACAGACATCCAAGGGACCAGCAGGAAGGGAGGTATGCCTCTAGCAGACCAACAGTGCAACCTAAGAAAGGAGAACAAAGTGATGCTGCTGTTGCTGAGTGACTTACAGGTAGAAAGGGTCCCTAGAACCCACAGGTACACTCAACTTCTTTTCACACACAGCGGGCAGCCTCAGGAACAGCGACAGCACAGAGCAGCACGCTTTGAAGCGCCTGCTAAGCCGCCGTATAGCTCCGAGGCTAGGGAAACAGAACGGCCCTGACAGGAGGAGCTCCCTCCTGGCAGCAGCTTAGGGAGGCCGACAGAGCCGCTCTGAGTACAAAGCGGCGCCGCCCCCCGAAAGGGTGGAGGAGCGGAGCTAAACTCCACCGAAGGCACACAAAGTTAAGGCCACAGGTAAGCACCCGTGGGCCGTAATAAAGAGCTGTGTAGCGTGCGAATCTGGAGGGGTGGCGCTGCCTGACCTCCCTGTTCGTGCACTGGCTCAGGGGGGAGAAAAAAGGTGGCCATGAGGCACCAAAACCCCCAGAATGTGTTGGCACAGGGGAGAAGAAGGGCGGAGCCATGTGCCACCATGACCCCCTCACTCAGAGCGCAGCCGACCCACAGAGACACCACAGAAGCTTTGCAGAGATGAGCAGGGAAGCCATAATCCCCTCAACACCTGCCGGAGGGAGCCACTGCAAAGGGCCGGCGGCTATCCCAGTATACAGAACACTGCCCCCACACATAAGGACCCCAATAAAGGAGTCCCTTTTCAGGTGGGGGGAGTACCAACTCACCTGTAGATGCTATTTTCTTATACTCACCTCAGGCGTCTTCAACCAGCTTATGGCCACGCTGTATCATACCAGGCTAAGATAGCGGGGCAAGCAGGGGCAGTGGGGGACCCGGACCCAGGGTACAACCTCCAGGCGCTGGCCGTTGGCGGGAAGGGGTTAACGGTGCATGCTTTCATGTCCCGTGCCCCCTTAGCCACATATGGGGGAACAGGTAGTGCCATGCTCCTGAACCCCCACCAGAAAAAAAGGGAAACAAAAGGATCTGTAAAGATAAACAAAATAAACTTTAACTTACCTACGTCGGCCTTATGATGGGGACGGAAACGTCTCAGAGCCTTCAGCCAATCCCCGTCCACAGCCATGTCCCGCCCCGGCCAGTGATAGGCTGAGCAAACTGTCATGTAAGAAGCCGTCCAGCTCCTTACATGACAGTGGGCTCCGCCTATCATCGGCAGAGGCGGGACATCGCTGCGGCCAGTGATAGGCTGAAGGCTCTGAGACGTTTCAAAAATCAAAAGTCAACATTTTTTACACTAACTGCATCTGATGAAAGGTCACATGACCTGAAACGCGTCATGTTGCTTATCCAGGAGGAAGTTTTATCGTTTGTATTTTGAGACACCATGTCAATGTTTTATATGGATTACGAATAAAGGTGAAGTTAATCATACCACTGGCTCCTGCACTTTTCTTCCATATTTTACACTAACATGTTGTTGTGGCAAACGTCCCCCAAATTTTGTAACCCAATTTCTCCCAAATATCGAAATACCTCACATGTGGACATAGAATGCTCTGCTGGCTAAAGGCAGGGCTCAGAAGAGAAGGAGCGCCATTTAGTTTTCGGATAGCAAAACAGCAGGACCCCACACACACACACACACACACGTCACTCCATTTTGGAAACTAAACTCCTCAAGAAATGTAATAAGGGGTACAGTGAGAATTTACACCCCAAAGGGTGTTTGATGAATTTTCATTACAGTGGGCTATGAATATGAAAAATGTTATTTCTTACACTAAAATGCTGGTGTAATCCCAATTTTTTTTTTTTTTTTTCACAAGGGATAATCTGAGAAAAAGTCCCCCAAAATTTGTAACCCAATTTCTCCCAAGAATGGAAATACCCCATATGTTGACGTAAAATAATCTTCGGGCGCACGGCAGGGCTCAGAAGTGAAGGTGCGACGTTGGGCTTTTGGAGAGGATTTGGCTTGAATAGTTTTTGGAGGCCATGCTGCGTTTTCCATACTCGGAAGAAATTGTGTTTTTTTTTTTTTAACATGTTGGTGTAGCACCAAAGTTTTCCTTTTCATAAAGGGTGAAAGGAGAAAAAGCCCCCAATTTCTCCAGAGTCTCCCATATGTGGCCCTAAACTGTTGCCTTGAAATACAACAGGCTTCAGGAGGGAGAGAGCGCCATGCGCTTTTGAGGCCCAGATTAGGGAATTGCCCAGGGGTGGCGGACAGGTGCAGGGATTGTGAGGTTCTCGCATGGAGGGGGTTGTGCTGGGTGCTTACATGAGACTTTAGGGCCGACTTGCAACACTTAAAGTCACAGAAATATACCCCTTCTCTATATGTGGGATAGAATCCTATGATTAGTGCAAGGGCAAAGCCGCTGGACTTACTAAGAGGTGAGTGGTTCTCGTGGCCATACGGTAAAGTGGAGTGATGTATAGAACACCCCCACTCATGTATTGCCTAATCTTTGTTTTTGGACTATGCCCATATGCAGGAAGAGGCTCCAATAGGTCTCAGCTGCATTGATGGGCGTCCATCTATTGGGCCTAGCCAAAAAAAAAAGAATAGGGGTGCTGGGCCACAAACTGTTGAGAGAAAAAGTTTATTTGAGCCTCCATGAAATTGACTAAACAACAAAAACCCCAGGAGGCACCAGGCCAATAACATGTAACAACAACTTTAGGGGAAAACCCCCAAAGGGGTACCCAATTAAAATCTAACTTATTGATTGCTATTAAAATATGAATAATTGAGGTGCAGTTAGCAGTGTGTCCACTAGATGTCAGGAACACACAGAGATTAAAACCAAAGCTCCAGTCTGCCTATGGTATAGTGTGTAAGTGACAGCCGTGCTACTATTGGTCAGGGTGCACTAATATTTGTATGGCCCCTCAGTTTGAGCACTATTTCTGGTTGTCACTTTAGAGACTGTAGAGCTGCTTGTTAAAATGTTAGTTAGCCAGTGGCAGACTGGAGCTGTGGTTTTAATCTCTGTGTGGTCCTGACATCTAGTGGACACACTGCTAACTGCACCTCAATTATTCATATTTTAATAGCAATCAATAAAAGTTAGATCTTAATTGGGAGGGATCTAGTTTAGGGTACCCCTTTGGGGGTTTTCCCCTAAAGTTGTTGTTACAAGCCATCAAATTGACCTCCCAAAAAAAAAAAAAAAAAATTTAATACATAAGCCCATTTCAGTGAGGCCTGTGGGGTCAATTTGGATCCTTGGCCGGCCAACAAATCTAGGAATCTGTGGCTTATAACCGTCCAGAACTGGGGTCCACACGGGGTCTTCTATATGGGGTACAGGCTCACTAGTATGGGGGTCTCGACTAGCATTGCCCTGTGGCGCCACCTTCTATAGGATCCATCATCAGTGGATGATGAGGAGGGGGAAGAGGAGGTTAGTGGAGTCTTCCACTTCTCCCTCACTGGTGGACTCTTTCGGAGACAAGAATGGCGTATGCCTCCTCCACCAAAATACCCTACAGCAGTTTTTACCAAACAGTGAACCTCCAGCTGTTGCAAATTTACAACTCCCAGCATGACTGGACAATTAAAGACTGTCCTGCCATGCTGGGAGTTGTAGGTGTAGTGTAGTGTAGTGCAGGGGGGTTTACAGTGTTTCCCGCTGGAAGGTTTGAGCGGTGGAAAATTTGCAGTAGGAAACTGACTGTAAACCCTCCTGTGTGATGTACCCTGTAACAGACCCTAACTCAGTTTCCCCACCAGTGTGCCTCCAGCTGTTGCAACTCCCAGCATAAACGCTCTGTCAGAATATGTTGGGAGTTGTAGTTCTGCAACAGTTAAGGCACACAGATTGGGAAACAATGAGTTAGGGTCTTTTACCTAACTCAGCGTGGGGCAGCCATACACACCGCCCTGGCAGGAGCCCTGACTGGACAGTTGCATCAGTGCCACCTGCTGGTGAAGGGTGATTGGTGCTGTCTCAGACAGTACCAATCACCCTCATCTTCCATGCGATCGGATAGCCGGTCCGTACTTACCTAATCCGTGCTTGTCTGGGGGCTAAATGGCTATGTTGTGAGATTACCATAACACTGAGGCTATCTTTGTGTGAACTGGCTATTTCCTGTTGGAGTTTGTTCCCTCAAACTACAAGTCCCATGAATCCTTGTTTGTAAGTGTGAGGTCACTTTTCTCCCTCCCACACATCAGCCACCCCACCTATTAGAAACACACCTGTGCTTCTTTCAATGCAATAGACCAGTTTTCTGACCAGGGTGCCTCATGCTGTTTCAGAACTACAATTCTTTCAGTACAATTGCCCCTGCAATCTCCTATACGGGACCCCAGCTCTCCCCAGAGCGGCACATCACGACCCCTGCCTGAAGCGTGGGCCGCCATGCCCCCTCCATATATCTCTACGGGAGAGCCGAAGATAGCCGAACGGCTCTCCCAAAGAGATATGTGGAGGGGGCGTGACCGGCCGCTCTGGGGGAGAGCCGGGTCCCCGTAAAAGGAGACTGCGGGGGGTGGGGTCCATAGGTCGAACCCCCAGTGATCTAAAAACGTATCCCCTATCCTGCGGATAGAGGATAAGTTTTTCTGTATTTCAATGTATGAGACTTCTCCTTTAACCTTGAAGGTGGTGCTCCAAAGGGCTTGTGCTCCAAAAAGTGTGCCAAAATGTTGTCCCTAACTGAAGCCAGCTATAGGCGGTCTAACCTAGATTAGACAGGGTAAAGACATCAAACAGCCTGAACCACTCTGATAAATTTGGCGCATTCTAATCTCCATTTATGTTTTCTAAGTATTAAGATTGTTTTAGTAAATCTGACCCCTTGTGGTCAACCCTAAAAGATAAAACAGCCTGGGGAATGGATGCACTTACCAGAATGCAGATGTCAACTGGAAGGAAGACCTGACGCTTGCTGCTGTGAAAAGGTACGGCTCTCAGACAGGTCACGATCCCCTGAGCTTTCCCTATGTGGCTGGCAGCATGGTCTGCGTGAACATCTCGGACGCCTGCAGAAGAAATTAGGAAAAATAAAAAAAATACGGTGGTGATCGAATGGATCAAAGTACAAGGAATGTTCACATATTCTACATATTTATCCATCTTTAACCCAGTGTTCCCCAACCAGTGTGCCACCAGCTGTTGCAAAACTGCAACTTCCAGTATGCCCGGACAGCCTTAGGCTGTCCGGGCATACTGGAAGTTGTAGTTTTGCAACAGCTGGAGACACACTGTTTATCAAACACTGATTTAAGCACGTATACATACATATTTTCTCTATGGATGGGAAAATAATGTTCCTTTATTGGTTTAGGGTTCAATATAGAGTCACCATGGTTATTGCACTTAAAGCAAGATAAACAACTATAGTTCACATGAAACAATAAAAAGGTGTTTTTCATCTAAAATGATCAGCTCTTCATTTATTGGTCTATATGCATTAGACCATATACAGTATATGAGCTGCCTTCACCTGCCATAAGGACCTATAGATATACAGTTGCAAGAAAAAGTATGTGAACCCTTTGGAATTATATGGATTTCTGCCCAAATTGGTCATAAAATGTGATCTGATCTTCATCTAAGACACAACAATAGACAATCTTAGTCTGCTTAAACTAATAACACGCAAAGAATTAAATATTACCATGTTTTTATTGCACACACCATGTAAACATTCACAGTGCAGGTGGAAAAAGTAAGTGAACCCCTAGACTATTGACATCTCCAAGAGCTAATTGGAGTGAGGTGTCATCGAAGTGGAGTACAATCAATGAGATGAGATTGGAGGTGTTGGTTACAGCTGCCCTGCCCTATAAAAAAAAAAACACCCATCAGTTCTGGGTTTGCTTTTCACAAGAAGCATTGCCTGATGTGAATGATGCCTCGCACAAAAGAGCTCTCAGAAGACCTACAATTAAGAACTGTTGACTTGCATAAAGCTGGAAAGGGTTATAAAAGTATCTCCAAAAGTCTTGCTGTTCATCAGTCCATGGTAAGACAAATTGTCTATAAATGGAGAAAGTTCGCCACTGCTGCTACTCTCCCTAGGAGTGGCCGTCCTGTAAAGATGACTGCAAGAGCACAGCGCAGACTGCTCAATGAGGTGAAGAAGAATCCTACAGTGTCTGCTAAAGACTTACAAAAGTCTCTGTCATATGCTAACATCCCTGTTAGCGAATCTACGATATGTAAAACACTAAACAAGAATGGATTTCATGGGAGGATACCACAGCGGAAGCCACTGCTGTCCAAAGAAAACATTGCTGCACATTTACAGTTTGCACAAGAGCACCTGGATGTTCCACAGCAGTAATAGCAAAATATTCTGTGGACAGATTAAACCAAAATTGAGTTGTTTGGAAGAACCACACAATACTATGTGTGGAGAAAAAGAGGCACAGCACACCAACATCAAAACCTCATCCCAATTGTGAAGTATGGTGGTGGGGGCATCATGGTTTGGGGCTGATTTGCTGTGTCAGGGCCTGGACGGATTGATATCATCAAAGGAAAAATGAATTCCCAATTTTATCAAGATATTTTGCAGGAGAACTTACGGCCATCTGTACACCAGCTGAAGCTCAACAGAAGATTCAGCATTTCTGAGCAGACTCCACAGAAAGAATTGACATGTCAATTCTTTCTGCAGGGTCCAGAAACAGAATTTCTACACAGATGTTTCTGCCATGGAAATTCCGCCATGTGCATAGTGAAGCAGAATAAGGTGCAGCATGTAACAGGTTAAACTGCCGGGAACTGAGGTTTCTACTCTAGTGGCAGACAGTGCGGGGGCATGGCTGGCAGAAAGATTCCGGAGCAGGAAAGTCATGCCAAGTGGCTATACTGCTGCTGCAAAAATGTGGCAGCCTGGGAAATAGCCGCTTAGTGACCTCCACAACAACACATATGGGCGATCACTAAGGGGCTAATGTCAATGAACTGCACACTCTCCCTTTGCACTTCCATGGAGTAATCAGGGTAGAATGCCATCTGTTCACCATTGATGCCAATGTCTTCTAGCAGCCATTTGCAGTCTTTTCACCGATGCTGGAATACTAACTTTGGCCACTAGATGGCAGCAGCTGACTGTATTTTAATCAATGGTGGTGATAGAGGATTCAGTGGTATGTGATGGAACTAGAAATACAATGGGGTAGCATTTCCTAACCAGTGTGCCTCCAGCTGTTGCAAAAGTACAACTCACAGCCTGTCCAGGGATGCTAGGAGATGTAATTTTGCAACAGCTGGGGGCACACTGGTTGGGAAACACTGCAACAGAACATGTCCTCTGCTGGTACTGAGAGCTTCTTGGGTCTGAGCAAGGTTCAGGTGAATATTAGACCATTTAGGAGAGACCTGCAGCTAGGCAGTACATGTAGAGAGAAAGCACAGGTGGAACAGATAGGCAGCCTTACTGCAGTACAATAAGGCTTGCACTGACTGTATGGTGCAGCACATGGCAACTCCACGTACCCACTGAGAGGCTATGCTGCAGAAGATGGCAAACTGTTAGGTGACACCTCCACTGCTCCGATGCCATACTCCTGGCCACTAATAGCTTCTGGGGTCCAGCACTGAGCAAACGCTGGTGGGCCACAGATGATATGGCAGTAAAAAGGAGCAGGACCCTTTTACATTTTGTCCAGGTGACCTGATCTATAATATACTAAGAGGTGGCTTTAAATGGGCACAGTCACCAACTTTATTTTTTGATATGTTGTAGTACTTATGTACTACAACATATCTCTAATATACTTTTATTTATTTATTTTTTTCATTAAAAAGGTTTAATTTACATTTAAAAAACGGCCACTGAAAAAGGACTGATTTTGGAGTGGCAATCAGTCCTTTTTGAGTTAGGCTGCACTCGCTCCCTGCCTGTCAATCAGACAGGTGGGAGCGAGCACATTGGCTCCCCGGCCACTGGCTGGGAGGCCACTCCTCCCGCACATCGCCGCCGCCGCCTCGATGCCGCCGCTGTCCCTGCACGCCCGCTGCCGGACTCTGCAGTAACTGCAAGTGTAATGAGGGAACGGGGGATGCGGAGCATGAGCTAGCGCCATAGCGCCGCTTGTAACTAACTAATAGTTTATCTACACAGCTGTTTCAATACTACAACTCCCAGCATGCCCTGACAGCCAATAGATGGCAGGGCAAGCTGTGAGTTGTAGTGATGAAACAGCTGGAGGCACCCTGTGTAGATGAACTAAGGGCGGAAGTGTCGGCCCCAGCAGGCATCAGTGACGTGGTGCCTGCTGGGGAAGTCTGCCTGGTAGTGAGCACACTGCCAGGCAGACAAAAGGCATTTTTAATATGTAAAAAAAAAAAAAAATTCAAGGTAGGGAGGGGGTTAGGGATAGATTGGCAATAGGCAGGGACAGAAAAAAATAGTATGGTGGGAGCTACCCTTTAAGGGTGACAAGCAGGGGAAAAACTGATGCAAACAGCCCCTCTGGACAGAAGCTCCTCAGCCTTGTGTCCTTTCTCGGCACTAGGCTAACCACAACACTAGGTTGTCATTTTAACCCCTACAGAAAAGGCAGGATATGTTTAGCACATGTTAAAACTTTGGTGACTTACCAAGAGTCTCAAGGGTCAAGTACAGCAATGAACTCTGGGTGTTCTCTGCATAGGCTTCCAGCTCTTTAAGGTTACGATACGCCCGATCATTCAGGTTCTTCTCCTAGCAACAAGAGGAACATGAATATAAAAACTAAATATAATGGGGGGTATTTATCAATTTTGCCTGTTGACATTTTCTTTTAACCCTTTTTTTTTTTTTTCACTTTGGTTTTCGTGGACATGCACCAAATTTATCATTTGGTGCAGGTTGTTAGTAAT